>NW_008591549.1:66852-78165 GCF_000691845.1 Merops nubicus | reverse complement strand
TTTAGGGAAAATATATAACAGTACTTCTATTTAACAAATTAGGTCATACCCAAGCTGAAAGAAGGAACAAAAGAGAATCTATCTCCATTGACATCAACTGGAAAAAGGTCATTGTTTTTAGCAAGACTGGGAGTCTAGTAATTCCACTGAGAAATTATGAAAAAAATTTCAATGATAAATGGACTCTCCCAGTAGCTCTGGCACTAAATATCGGTAGGGTTGACCCCTCTTTATAACATAATCCCCTGCCTTTATGGCCATACAGCTGCTGGGGCAGTATCATCTGTGAAGTGGATGGAAAAAAGAAAAATTCATACTAAAGCTTTCAGCAGTTTGATCTCCTGACAAATATTGCTCAAAACAATGAAGCAGGCAACTACAGGATGCTAGTGGAAGAGCTCTGTTATCAGGAGGACACCAATGAAGTCTCACACCTATTCATACATTCCTGTGTTGTTACAGTTCCTTTCCTGTCAAGGCCCTCAAACTGCTAATCATTAATACTTTACTGTTTACAAACTAATATGTTAAAGAGACTTTGAATGCACACATGCACTCCAAACCACTGGCACTTTACATAAAATGATAACACAGGAAGGACTGTACCAGTCCAGACCACAGATCTGCTCAGTTCAGCCCTGTCTTCTGCCTTACACAGTGCCACAAGAAGATGCTAAGTGGAGAACACAAAAATAGGGCAATCACCAGGCAACATTTCCTCAGTATATTCTCCTACCCTCTAGCAACTTGCTGGTGGTTGTGTTGGTGTCCTTGATGGAATTTTTTTTTTCTTCCACAAATTTGTCTAAACCCTTTTTTTGACCCATGCCAGTGCTTGGTGCCCATAACATCTCACCACAACAAAATTGACAATTTAACTACATGTTGCAAATAAAAGCAGTTCCAACTCCATGATGTGCTGGAACCCTGCTGTCACCTTCTTCTGTACTAGAAGAAAGCATGGACAAGCATTTCCTAATCCCTTTTTCTAGAGCCACCTGGAATTTCAAAGACTGCCATCACTTCCCTCCTGCAGGCTTAAGGATCTCAAGCTACTCTCTTCCTCATGTAGAAGTCACTTCATACAGTTGATTTTAGTTGCCATGCTTTTTAATATCTTTTCTACTTTGGAGATGAGGAAAGGAGGCAGAATGACCAGAAAGGAACACAGTCTTCCATATGTGGTTGAACAATATAATAATATAAATAGAGTGACAATACTGTTCTCTGTTCCTTTCCTAATAATTCTCAGCACACAACTTGTTTTATTTGTTGGTACTAAGCATTGAGCTGACACCCTTGAGTGGTAAGCTAGTTTATAGTCCACCACTTTGTATGCAAAATTAAAATGATTTTTCCCCCATATCCATTACTTCATGATTTATATACACAGATTTTTACCTGCCATTAATTTTACCGACCAGTCACTCACTAACATGAGATCCTTCTCTGCAATCCGTTTTGCTTTCAGCTTTTTGAATAACCTATTAGCAGCTGCAACCTTTTTTTAATTTTCCTTTCACAGATCATTTATGATATGTTGAGCAACATATATCCTAGCAGCATAGACATCCTATGAGACTACACCACTGGCTGCCTTACACTGTCAAAACTGTCTATTTATTCCTGCCCTTTGTTTCCTACCTTTTAGCCAATTATTTACCCATGGAGACTCTTACTCCTTATTTTGTGACAGCTAAGTTTTTCAAGGAGCCTTTGGCAAGGGACCTGCTGAATGTCTTTTCAAATAAAAGTAGATTACACCAGGATCTCTCCTTGACTCCTCTACAAAACTGCAGTAACCTGTGAAACACAACTTCTGTTAACAGGAAACCACATCAACTCTTCTGCAACATAATTACACTTATTTTTGTGTTTACTAACCCTACTTTTCACTGTTGTTTCCTCCAAATGGTCTGTTATGGTGTCTATTTCCCATTTGAATTCCTTTAGAGCTCATGGACGAATACTGTCTCGTTCTGGCAACTTGGTAGTCCACAATATTGTTGATTTATTCTGTCCTCTCCTACTGATGCTGGAAGTCAAGTCAGATCCTGTGACACATCTCCCACCCCCCATTTTCCCAGTAAAGAAGGGTTCTGGCAGACAACATCCAGAGTATCTTCTGACAGCAGTACAAGCAGATTTGTGTTCATGTGATCATCCTGCATAGTCTCATCTGATGCATCCCACACACACTTAGATAAACAAACTAGACCCTCTCCAATACAGAGGAAACCAAATCTGGGTGCTCAAAATCTAAGCCTAGACATAAATTTCAAATCTGAGAATTATTCCTGTCTTTTGCACACATCAAGCATACTGTATGCAAGATACTGGCACTGGCCAGAGAAGCTTAGAACCCTGCAGGTTTTGTCATGCAGATCCCAGCTCAGTACTTTGCACCAGCTCTACTTCAGAAAGTTTCTCTGTTTTCAACAGAGCACCTACTGCAAAATAACACTGAGCAGACTGTATATTAAAAAGCCATCCCACGCATATTTATAACTAATTTATTCTTCATTTCTTCTGTGTTGAATAACTAAATTACAACAGTGGCTCAGTAACCCCTTTTAGTTTAGGAAAGGGCAACAGCTTCATTTGAGTAATACTTTAGCCCAATTAGTCCATTAGTCTCCAGTGGAGACCAGAGGAGAATGGAAACCAGTGAAACAAGAGTCCTGCAGGATTCCTTTTAAGTAACAGACCTCTGACTCATCTGATATCATCTGGCAGCCCTTATGATCCCTTCAAAGATATTTTGTATTTTCCAAGTGTTCCACAGAGACACTAAGCAGGCACTTCCAAGGAAGAGGCAATGTATTAGCATAGGCCGTTGTGCATAAACCTGCCTTATAAAAGAGTTTCAAACTACTCATGTTTTGAAGGAGTTTCAAAGTATCAGAGGCTTTTGACTCCTACTTTTTCCCAAACCCTACACGTTGTGAGTTGATCTCAAAAAAAAAAAAAGACTTTAAAACCTGTCTCGGACACTTTGCCTTCCAATACATAAGTGTCAGCAATAAGATAGTATAAATACAGATATGAAGATTCAGGATGAAGAACCTGAAAGACTTTTCTGGTCCTATCTGGCAATTTGAAAGTCAGTGCTTAGTTTCAGTCAAGGGAGATAGTGCCTCCAAGAAAACTGGCATCTAAGATAGGCAGGAAAAAGTCTTCATGTATGCATCTGTATCAATTCATGATAAAACAAGTTTAAACGATTAGCTTAGCTCAAGCACCTACAAGAGAAGATGCTGCATGATCCCACTTGACAAATGACAACTGACAAGTAGGTAGCACCCTGGAATATCTCATTTCTGTCACCTTACAGCGCCATAAGCACAAGACCAGTGACATTTTCTATTCATATAGGACAGAATTCAAAGTTCCTAGGAGATGAGGAAAAGAGGCATATCATTCTCTGCAGGACTACCTTGCAGTCTTTTCATCAACACCAAAAACTTTATGGAAAAAATCCCTGCAGCCCATGACACCCACTCTGAGAAAGCAACCTCAAACCAGCATGTGCACACAGGTACATATGTAGTCTCACCCACGACTCAAGTTTAATACTCCAGCATTGCCCTTTATTCTTCTATCACTTCTAAAAGAAGGTTGCTGCTGCATGCAGCAGACTGTTGCCACACCTTCGTTGCTGTCAGTGCTGAACTAATTCAAGGCTCGCTTTAATACGTACACATTTCAGCACAGTGACTGAAGATATGCCTTAGCACAGGGTTTTTCCATTTCTGTGTTTCTGTTCAACTTAGATGTGCAGAACTTAAATGAGGACTGGCAAAAGACTGTGCTTCACAATAGGGAGGAATTTTCAATTGGTCTCATGTTTTATATATATAATTTAATACTATGGCATATCTTTTCATCTGAATAAATGCAAAGTCTTTTGCAAACACATACAGCACATATACAACCATTGAAATAAAACTCTCAGCTAGTACATGGAAGAAGAACTGTTAGTCTCCTAAATAAAAATCATCATTGTTAAAATATCGAGCAGCCTGGTGCCAATGCATGAAAGATGGGACACTGATTTTATAACTCCCATCCAGATGAAACACTAGTTGTAAACTGCATGATATACCATTTATCTGTCTCATAGGGATGAAAGGCTAAACCTATTCAGCTGGGGTTAAAGTCTGGGATTTTCATGGAGAGTTTATTTATGACTCCCAGATAACATTTTCACTACATTTCTTTGGTAATTTTTTTCTTAGGTTGTTGTTTGACATTGCAAGCACCAAGATAAACAGCAAATCTACAAACAAAATAATTGTTATAACTTCTTTTTGGGTATTCATAAGCCTGAACTACATGTGAAGTTTCTTCCCCAGATTCCCGACACTATGTGACAGCATAAGAGGAAGAAAACATTCAGCCTTCATCTCCCAGTGGGTTAACAGCCACTGAATAGTGCCTTTAAAGAACAAAAACTTCAATCTAGCTCTACTCATCAGCCAGTGAGTGCAGGGGCTCCACACCTAAAGTTCCTCTACACAACAGCATTGCTGCTCGTTTTACTGACAGATACATGTGTAGAAAGAACAGCTTCAATCTGAATTTCTTTTAAGAACCTGACCCAAATCTCACTGAAATTGAAAAAGCTACGCCTGCCTCTGCCACTTGTATTGGCATAGAGATCCTGTTGTTTTACCATCTTTAAAATGATAAAATTTTATCCTTCTATGTCACTGCTTATCCTAAAGATATGCAAAGCACTTTGTGGCACTTTACATACTGCTGTATGAGTTACGGTTTCACTGGCATGCTGAGAGGAGGCTGTTCTTTACCAGGGCACTGATATATAAGGCAGGAAGAAAGAGGTAACCTTTTACGGTAGGCAGCACAATTAAGGTGTACAGACTGCAGTCTGGAAATTAAGTTAAAACGCTAAAATTATTAACCAGTACCACAAAAGCTGTTACGAATAGGAGTAGGATTGTAAAGAGTGTCCACTGTTCAATCATATACAACTTATACTAATATTATTCAACACTAACCTCCTCATTTGCTTAGGGGCATATGCCAGTAAGTACAAACTACAGAAAAACTTTTTTTTTTTTCAGTATTCTTTGTGGAGCTGTGGAAAGCTACCATAGCCTTTTCTTTATCCTCCTTCTTAGAAGAGATTTATAAAAATAAATTAACATATTAGACATTTTTTTATTTTATAAAGAAGATTTTTTTCCTCACAAGAAAACACACTGCTGCCTGCAGGACACAAACACTGGGCATTATGTACTTGAAGCTCATCTGAAGGGCTCTCAAGATTAAAACTTCACACCTATTTTGGCAATATCCTTTGGCTACTAGCTGGTCAGTATTTCAGGTGAGGTGGATATGGGGCTCCTACCTCCTTCCAAGTATATCTCCTGATTCATGGCAATAGCTAACTGGATAAGACAATAGCAATACAGTTGGATGAAAATATCATTTACTAAACTTCCCCTTGCACACAGAGAATAGAAGTAAATAAAATGAAGCTGGTAAAGGGTCTGGCGAACATGCCTTATGAGGAGTGGCTCTTCCACTGACTGCTTGCCTCATATAGAATGATATTAACAGGCAGACCAGAGCCTAACTCCTCCCTCCGCTCCTCCATCACACACCAGAGATCCAAAGTGTTGGACAACTAGAGGGAGGAACAAGTCAATGCACTCACCCACCACAGAGGACACGAGGAAGGAAGCAAGACAAGCAAGGAGCCAAGCCATGGACAACAGTAGCAGCCAGGCCATGAGCCCAGTTATATAGTAGGGACTCAAAGACAGCTTCATCTTCTAGCCATGTTATCTTGGGAACTCCACTTGTCACAAAGAGTCAGAGAACCCTTCTGGTAGCCAGAACCCTCAGACAGCACATACACTGCATAGACAGGCTTTCCAGCTGCACTGGGGGCAGAGTCAGCCCTTATAAAGGTGGCTTCTTGCCCCACCTCCAAGTCAATGTGGAAGGTGGGGGCACCTGGTGGTGATCTCCTGACCAGTTCCCATCCAAGGCTGGCCAGAACCTGGGTGAAAACCAATCAGGAGGGTCTTTCTTGCCTGTTTGTGGACATCATCCACATGCCAACCCTCATTCAGGGCTGGGGGTTTAACCCCAGCACTTCAGCAGCTGAAGGAACTATGATTGGTTATTCTGAGGCTGAGAGGAGACATTATTGCTCTCTAAAACTCCCTGAACGAAGGTTATAGAGAGGTGGGTGTTGGCCTTTTCTCCCAAGTAAGAAGCAATAGAATGGGAGGAAATGGGCTTAAGTTGCAGCAGGGGAGGTTTAGATTGGATATTAGGAAGAATTTCTCTACTGAAAGAATGGTGAGGCCTTGCAACAGGCTGCCCAGGGAGATGGTGGAGTCTCCATTCCTGGAGGTGTTCAAAAAACATGTAGATGTGGCACCTGGGGACATGGTTTAATGGTCATGGTAGTGTTGCGTTGATGGTTGGACTTGATGATCTTAGAGCTCTGTCTTTTCTAACCTTAGTGATTCAAAAAAAAAAAAAAAATAGGAAGACAGATTGGCTGAAAAACGATTCTCACAGACATAAATGCCATTAGCATATTCCATGTGAGCTTTTGTATTTCTTATGAAGGTATCCAGTGCACTTGCTAGGAACACCAAAATGAAATCTGACCCCACAGGAGTGTGCAAATCCTCGTGGGCAAGCAGAGATAATGACCCAACCTGCATATTAGGTTGGCATGAGATGCAGAAGAATACACTGGGTAAAAGAGGTGAGCAGGCATATGCACATGCGGGCACATGAATCCATATATCAATAAGGTTTTTAAAATCAGATTAATTTCTACACAATTAACAAGGCTGTTGAAAGATCAGCTTTACAGCTGCTGCTGCTGCCAGGAGATGATGACAACTAAGGAAATGAAAATCAAAGGAGGAAACAATTACAACAATACTCGCTGAAACTATTTAGAGTTCTCTTAATAAGTCAGAGAAACAAGTAATTGAAAGAATGTATTTTATTGCTGATTAAGATAATAGTTAATTTAGGTCTTATTTTTAAAAAGATCAAATTAACAAATCAGGTCTTTCATTCAAGTGCAAGTGAGAGCTCAGTGCATTCTCCTTATGATATCCCACAGCTCAGAGATTTGGAGGGCGGGCACTGGGCAAGAACAAAAATGAGAAGGAGGTAGGACACATTCAGGGAGAAGGGCCAGCTGGAAAGAGTAAAGTGCCAAAATGCAATTATACTAACACTTATTCATTTAAATCTAGCCGCACAACAGTAACTATGCCTTACTTTTCTACGCATTAAGTTATACTAGCCCTTTCCTATTCTGTAACTATTGTAGAAATGGTAATGCAAACATTATAATATATATATATATATTACAATGCCCAACATCTAAGCCTATGGAACAAAGGAAGTTTTTAAAATAAAATGTTGTATTATGAGCAGAAAGATGGACAGCATCTTCTTTACACAATAACAACAACAACAAATCCATATATTCTCTTCCTTTAAGTTTTTAATGCCATCGTGTCATCTCTCTAGATATTATAATTGAAAGATAAGGAAATATCAACCAGAAAAATAAGTTAGCTGTGATGACTGCTGTTTCTTTAAAATGAAGTGGGGTAACCCAGCTAGTTGCTAGACTGCAAGAACAACTGGGGCCACTATAAATTTTCTTTTAAATTTCAGATTTTGCCCCACTGTCTTTTTCCTTTTTCTGAAGGATGAAATAAAATAAAAGCTGAAATGTAAACAGGATATGATAAGATTTTCAGTTTTGATGAAGAAAGGTAAGTGCTAATAAAAAAAGATGACTATGAGCTTTTAAACAGTATGTTATAACCTGATAGTGTTTTGAAAAACTCAGACATATAAAAGTTAATCACAAAAACACTGGCAAACTTGCCTTTGAAGGGGAAGGTAGCAGAAAATTACAGAACATCAGAGCTCAGAGGGAAAGGTAGAAAGAATTGTAAAAGGGTTAAAATGACTAAGATTAAGAAAGTGCATGACAACCGTTCTCAAAGACCTGATCTGCGCTAAGAAAACCATATCCTATGCTTTTGATGAGACACTCACAAATGATTTAGCAAGAGGTGCTTTTGAATTATACCAGTGCTTTTTGGCAATAAAATGTCTTTTTTCGAGTTTTCATTTGTATCTGCCCTAAGCTGAAAACATCTTTGCTAGAAAATAAGATAGGAAATAAGCAAAACCAGGTTGAAGGTATTTTTAAAGCAAAATTTCTCTAAAAAGGAATTTATTACAAATGTTAGCAAAAAATCATTAAAATATATTTAAGAATTCAGGAAATACTAAAACTAAACAATCAAATATAATGCAAAAGAGGCTCCAGATTTTAAGCTATCTAAATCAAGACAGCAAGGCATGGATTTTAATAGAGTTATGAAGCTCATAAAGGCCAAAGTTCTACCTTTACCTTCTGCTAAAATTCAGTGAGTTGACTTTTTTTTAAAACATATTTTAAAACAGCTGCTTTAGAATATAAAAATGCCTGGCTTAAGCTGCATGTTAATTAAAGTTCAGTCTGTCTTTTGACATATAAGCTTCAGTCAGTTTACAGTTAATTGCTCTGAGGTCTCTTCCCCAATGTCAGCTAACTGGCCCACTCCAAGCGTAAGGTCCCATTGTGCTCTGTAAAATGGCACGATCCACAAAAGTCACTTTGCATCCTACAAAGGTGCAAAATTTGCCCTCTTCAGGGAGAATAGAGTGAAGAATTTGCTAGCTGCCGTTTTTCAAGAATAGGGAACTTCCACATGGTGGGGAGGAAGAGTGGGGAACCTTGCTGCTGGATTTTCAACCAAAAAAAAAAAAAAACCAATGGCAGCCCCACTGCAGTCCTAAATCACTTCAGTGCTGAACAGCCATGATTTCACAGGAAAGCAGCAACACGTTTTATATCAACAACACCAAGTCCCCAGTCCACAATTCTATGGCATTAACAGCAAATGCCCCATCTCAGCTGGCCACCCTGAATCTGGCTGTAAACTAACTAGACATCACCTTCAAGAAATATTTTTTGCCTTGAAGAATACACATCTGACCAACATTCATGTCCCTACCTCTGAAACCAAATGCTCACATAAAGCAAAGTGTTTCAGTTTTCCCTCTGCCAAGCATCCAAGAAAGAGGCAGGTATGTGATACACTAACACCTACAGTGTGCTATCTACCCAGAGACGAAAATGTCTTTTAAGCACATTAAAATGTTTCTGCATCACACTTACTTTATGGTAATATCCTGAGTCCTTCCCCTCTACTTCATAAGACTGTGAAGTTTGGAAGTCCCTTTCAAGTTGAAAACAACTTGAATCAAATGAAGAGGGAGTGGCTCCCGCTAAAGTCAGTGGAAAGACTTCAGTGGAGGTATTCAATTAAAATAGAGTTCAGGATGCTCATAGTGAGTAAGTACCTAAGACAGGCTGGCAAGCACAATCTGACCATAAACTGGTACTCTTTGAAAAAATGACACTTGGGGTAAAGAAAATCTGAAAACAAAATAATCTCCATCACCTGAAAATGTCAAAGCACGTGCAAGACACAAACACTACGTTCAAGGGCAAAATGTCCCAAATTAATAAACCATTGCACAAATGTTTGGGGGCTCTACCCAGCCCAAAATGTCCTGCTGGTGCAGGACACAGCTGAAACATTTGAATTACTTTTTATATACATATATATGTACACACACATCCCCCAATTCGGACAAATGGCACAGTGACCACCACATGACAGCCTTCTCCATTTACCCCAGTGCTCTGCTTCAGCCAAAGACAGATCTTTACCAACTTAAGGTAAATCTGCACTGAGCAGTTTTGGAGGGCCCACAGAAACAAGCTGTATTTGATTCAGACTTGCTGATTTTAAGCTGATTTGGGTCACTTTGTGCAGTTTTCTGCCATCGACAAGGCCCACCCCGCCCCAGAGCACAGATAAACGTGTTTCGCTCTGCTACCGCCAGGCCTAACAAAGAAATCACAAAAGCTCCTGCTCGTTACACTACAAGAAATGTTGCCCCAGGAAAGAAACGGCGAGCCATGGAAGATGTCGGTATACACCAATGCTTTTGTTGGGTCAAGACAATCAAGTAAAATAATTAGCAGCAAGACACTGGATCTTCCAACTCTTGGGAAGCGGTGCGGTTCTGCACGCTGCGCTCCCCAGAGAGGCCTCAACTGTTCAGCACAAAGAAATTAGGAGCCAAAAAAGAAATAAAAAAAAAAGTAGAGGATTTCTCTCAAAAATGTACCAGATAATTGTTTTACTAATTGTGAAATGAGAAGACGTATTAAGCTCCACGTGGCCCAGGAGTGAGAAATTCAAGAGTATCTTCCGTATTTAGGGAGATAAAGAAGAGATGACTGCGGTGTGAAATCAGGAGGAATAAGAAACTAGCTTCCCCTTTTAAGAGCAGCATCAATTAAACCCAGGGGAGGCGGGTGCAGTTTACTAGTTAATTAGTCCAGGGATGTGGTCCTTTCATGTGTAATTCAGAACAGGAACACCTGGTGTGCGGCACTTCAAAGCACGGGGGAGGAAAAAAGCCAAACAATGCAGGATAGGTCACAAAAGAAAGCAACAGCACAAGAACAAAAACTGTTTATATCTGACCTTCACCCTGCTGTAAATAAAGCAAGACGGTAGGGCCCCCTCCTCCCCTCCCGGGGAGAACAAACAGCTCTGGGCACACCGGGGGAGTCGCAAAAAGAAGAGATGGAGAGGGGGAAGAGAGAGACATGGTGGTAACTAATTGTTTTACAACCTAATTAAAAGGAAAACAGACAGCAAGATATAGATAGGGATATAATGATTTTAATCACGTTCTGATATGCAGAACCAAAAAAGATGGAGAAGGGAAACGCGATCTGGGCAGTGCTGGGAGGCTGATGGAAATGCTGTCTGTGGGCAAGGAAGAGCAGGGCAGGTCTGGTGGATCAAAATCCTAACTGGACCTGAATTTCAAGGTTTGTGACTAGATTAAAAATTCAGATCAAGTCACAAAGCTTCAGACATGGAAGGAGACAGGATGGTGCTTGCTCCCATGAACAGATAAGGATATACAGACCTGCTCCTCCAAACCCCCACCAAATTTTAGTTGTGTGCTCAAAAGTTTTTCCATTCCTTCCCGTAACTCCTATTACACAGCAAAGCTCATCTGTAGCATGCCTGAATTGTGTTGAAACTGGAAGCAGACAGACTATGATAAAACTTTTACAGTGCTTTACCTCATATCAAACACAATACAACTCATTAAACCTTGCACATGAAAGAAGTAGGTGTTATTTCTGTA
>NW_008591549.1:64586-66821 GCF_000691845.1 Merops nubicus | reverse complement strand
GAGGAGAGATTAATTTAACAGTCATAAGCCACACAACAACCAGTAACAATGATCAGCCATCTAGCTGACTTCTTCAGTCACTTTGCTGCTCGGTCAGCAAAATAACCCAGAAGATGGCCAGATTTTGCAGTATGAGTAATATTTTATTAGATGTTTTTAGTACAGGAAAGTCTCTGAAGCAGATCACTCCAGAAGAGCACAAGCATGCATTTGGTGATGTAAGAATCTCAGATATGCCTGATAACTTGAAAAAAAATTCCAAATTTCTGAATACATATTTGAACCAGACCCCTTTATTATATTGGTGATTATTTCATTCACTCATCACTAAGCTTGATCCAGCACAGTAAAGAAAGATGCTGTTATTTTCAAACACTGGACTGTAATTTAAGAAACATGATTTATTCCTTAATCTGCTGCTATCTTTCTGTGAGTCCTGGAGTAATTAAGCTCTGAGTCTCATTTTGCCATCTGTAAAAAAGAGAAGTGCTGCAGAGAAACGAGTTTTGTGGAAGATGCCCCACAGAAGGGAGGCATTATTACAGATAAAAGCTCACTTATTTTTAAAAGTAATTTCTATATTTAACGAATTGTGGAAAGTTATAAAGCCCTCACGTCTCATTCTAAACTACTGTTTGTTTCCCAAATAGTTAAAAGAAATTAAGAAGAAATGCAACAACCAGGACTGTTTCACAAGACTTGCACTTGAGAGAGCTGGTTCTAGATCAGAAAACAAATAACATTTGGAAATGGACATAATGCACCCAACAGCACCATGTTAGGATCAGGAACATCATAAATCCCTTCTGTGAATGATAGTTTGGGAAACTATGAAAATAAAAGAAAAATAATCCCTCTTCTTCTTCTTCCCTGTTTAAGAAATAACACACAACAGTTTTTTCTTTTTTTGTAAGAAGAAAATGGGAATATTGGGCAACATGCATGAAAATACATTTCAAAAAGGGCTTTGTGATTGTTCCTAATGAAATAAATGAAGCACATTCAGTGATTTGCCCTTGATTACTTTTCTATCATTTATACCCAGGGCTGGGGATTACAAATGTGGGAGTATTTTCTAGAATGAACTTTGCAGAATGGCCTGAAGACCTCTCAAAATGTTCCTCTTCACCCATGTTCAGATGGAAAAGGCATAAGATCTAAGATGACCAAGTTTTTATTGAGTGAAGCCGCTTGACAAAAATTGTGATGCTCCAAAGTAGATTTCTCTGTAACACTTCTGTACATAACTCTTGTGCACTGCAAGATCAAAACCAGCACAAAATGTATCCTCCTGAATTTTATGCCCATGAGGCACATCCTTCATGGGCAAGAGTAGGAGGAAAGCAGCTGCTTGGCTCCAAGCTAAATGTGGCCAAGGTGTTCTGGCAAAGTGCACAGCTGACAGATAGCCTTGATTTGTCCGTGTGAAGCAGGGGAAGTCATTGTTAAATCCTTAGGACTGTTGAACGACACAAGCCCACAGTATTAGCCCAACATTTATTTCCAAACAGGAGTAAGAAGGGAAGGAGAAAATAGAAGATGAGGACAGTGAAGGAAATTCTCACAGGTCACAGGATACTCCTGAGACTCATGTTCTCACCGACTCAGGACCTCTTTAGCTGATTCCAGGTTAGGTAAGACAAGCAGCTCCAGAAGCATATGCATAATATATGCTGTATATATTCTACCTAGACAATATATAAATATATCCAGCTGTTAAGATAGAATTGCAGCATTTATTTCCCCCCTTATTTTTAAAAAAAAAAAAAAAAAAGTTCTGTTTCTAATTTGTAATTACAGAACTGCTCTTATAACTCCTGGTAAATAAGCCCAGGCTTTGCCTTACCATTAAATTTGTCTCCTGTTACAGTTCAAAATAAACTGGAAGAAAACTGATAATCTCTTGTTACTCTTGTGTTCCTGAATGTAGTGTCTCAATACACCACGAGAAGAGCATGTTCTCAGCAAGAAAGAGCAGTATTTCCTTAAAACCAGCAAAAAGTGAATAAAAGGGATGAGTTCCAGGTGACAGCAGCTAGGAAAGGTTTCTCCAGAGCAGGAATAAACTACAGCCTTTCCTGAAAGGAAAGAAAAACGAAGACCTGAAGGTAGACCCCAATAGTTGCCTATGTTCTTGCTAAGGAGTAATTCTCCTAACAAGTTTGGGAAGTTTTGTGAGGTTATTTATTATGCTAGTAAAAGAGCCGCTCTTAATGACATGCTTGACTTGCTGCA
>NW_008591549.1:23592-64555 GCF_000691845.1 Merops nubicus | reverse complement strand
CCACTAGTTTAAAAAGAAAAAAAAAAAATAAAAAGAGAAGGAATGTCTTCACAGAGAAAATGCAACCCTTTCTATTCTCTTTGGTCCCTCAAGACAGGATCCATCTGACTTCTACATTTCTATAACTCCCTGGGGAGTTAAAAGGTAAAGAAATAAGCAATTCTGAGTATGATTCACCCACGTTGTTTTAGCATCTAACATTGACTAGACAAACTTGGAAAGGGCCTGTCCTCCCCAGTGACTAACAGGGAGTCCCAACAATCATCTCAGAGCAGGGATTCACACTATTGAGTTTGGAACAATGTCACCACAAGTCCGGGGTATGGGAGGCCGAGGCTGTTGTCCCAGGCTCACGGGTAAGCCCAGCAAAGGGCAGAGCAGCTCCCTAGGGGAGCACCCTGTGCCCTTGCTGCACCAGCTGGGAAGCATTTGCTTCGCTATCAACCCTAACCTTGAAGTTTATAAGCCCACTGTGGAGGTCTAAATGAAATAAGTCATATCTCAAGACTTTGGGATGTCTGGACATGAAATGTTCCAAATCAAACTTGATTTACACCAGTCCCTCTTACAAGCATGTTGTTTTATACAAGAACTCCCTGCACTCACACATCCACACAATACCCCAAAGCCCTAGACACTCTAAAGATGTGTGCTGGGATGAAGCCAGCAACATTTTCCACTCTCCCCCAGCAGCTTCCAGGTTCCAGCTAAGCCCCACTGTGCTGCAGTGGCTGTTAGCCCCCTTCCACAGAGCTGCTGCTGCCTTACCAGGCTGAGGTGTACACTAGACACAAAGGGACTCCTGAGACCTTAGAAGCTGAGTTATTCTTTGGTTCAAAGCAAATCCCTACAAAAGCCAAGCAGTCATGAACTCCTTGGCTTTTGCACTACTTACGTAGCTTCAGCAATAACCCATATTGCAACCAGCACATCAGTCAGGGCTAGCATGCTAGATTTTTGAGAAATAAATATTGTTAAACTGTAGTATCTTCATATGCCAAGGACCCACATCAACAAAACCTCTTCAGTGTCTTACATGAAAGAGTGGCACCTTCTAAACCATTAGCACCCTCCTAGCTACTGCAACTATGGTAAGCCACTGGGAATAAAAGTAAGCACAGTGCTGTTTGTGGCACTTGTTCCTTTAATGTCTGCCTGATAAAATGCTTTCTAAGCATTGCGTTTAGTGTGTGTTTATCCCAAAGGGACCATTCCAGGAGGACAAGAAATGCAGCACCCACTACTGCCAGGTTTGCCTTCAAAGCCATGGATACACACTTGAATAAATTTCTTTTTTATCTAATACATCCAGTGATGCTTCAGGCTTGTGCTTGATGAACAAGTCCTACCTTTCAGCAGAAACTCTGAAACAGAAATTAAGTTAGCTAAGAACAAAGTTACCCTCATGAAAATGTTTGTCATGAAAGCCAATATTTCAACAAAAGGTATACTTTATTTTAAAATACTCTCACTGTAAAATACCACTAACTTTTTGGGGAGTCAGTCTCTAAAGGTTGAGAGGTACTAAGTGCCTTCATCTGTCACTTATTTTGGTGAGAAAGAGGAGACACTTTAACAGGATAGCTCCATTCGTGTGCGGCTAAAATAAACACTTTTCCTCCAGCCCCATCTTCATTAAAGGAGGGTGGAAGTGAGACCAAAGAGTACAAAGAACGTTACCTCAATTTCAGCTTTAACCATTTGCAAAAGTAATGGAGAGTGTCCCTTCCTCAGCCTCAGCCAGATCAAAATAATTGCCCCCCCCAACTCCTTGACAGCATGTCCACTGCTGCATGTGTGTCCCCAGCTAGGCAGCAGATTACACTCCCCACTCCTTTAAAGAGCACCCTGATAATACGCAGGGCTAAAATGTCAGAAGCTATTAGAGACTCTCAGACACACAATATATCTCCATCCCCACATTTTCCCCTTACACTGTGCAACAACAGACAACAGGCATGCAAACTGCTCAGCTGCAACTGTTCCAAGTCGAATAATTACAACTTGTCAGAAAGAATTAATTTTCCCATTTCTCATAAAGATGTGTAAAAATTACCATGTTATTATACACTGACACTCTCTGGAGGCAGACACAAAATTTAATTTTGAATTCTTTCCGCATATTAAATTAAATCCATAAATAAGAGTTTAGGCATTCACTCGGAAGCATATGTTCATTGGGAGCGAAAGCCAACACGAGCCTGGCTGTAATGGTTGTTGTAATGTTTTAATAGCTCGCTTCTTCTAAGCACCAATAAATTTACATGATCATAACAGTCGTGGGCATACAAGAAGCCCATTACTGTCTGGGCACAGGCAGCAGCGTTAACAGGATGGAAAAATGGAAGGGGGGGGCAGGGGGAAAGAACCCTTAAATAAAATTAGGCAACTGCACTTGTCAGCTGCTCCATGATTGAATTTTTAATATTGTGGTCAATTGGTCAAAACAAATAATGGGATAAAATATTTTAATGTATTTAAAACCTGCTTCTGTGGTTAACAGAGTTTATCTATCTCTTTCTATATACGGCCTCAGAGTTGTCAGGCTGTAGTTCTGTTCTGTGCGCGCTCAGACAGGAGGAAGGCTCGTCCTGGCATCCTCTCCCCCAGCTCCCACTGGCCGGTGGCACAGCACTCTGGACCCTGCCGCGGTGGGCTGCAAGGGGCCCGGGCACAGCCACACTGCTCCCCAGCACTGAGATGTGCAGCCAGTGCCAGTGGATGTTGAAATAAAACACACGGGTAGGGTGGGAGTCGGTCCCATAGGCTCCAGGATGCTGGGCAGAGACCAGCAGCCCTGAGGACAAGTAAAGCAGCAAGTTATAGCTCACCATCTCCTTTCATCTCACCAAGACAGTCCCAGTGTAACCCCACCAGCTCACACCCCAGACCTGCAGAAAACCTACCCACGTACTTGTTCCCCCAGCCAAGACTGCCTTTGAGTTACAAAAGCAGAGGCAAGCAGAGTATCTCCCTGATGCTCCCTCCTCTTTATACTTCTAATGATTTATCATTTAGATACATTCATAAGTGAAGCTGGGTTTCCCAATAGGGAATTTAAATGTAATATAAAGGTTAACTGTAAAGATGGGCTCCTGGAACTAGTTTTTAAATATGGGCAATGAAAGATAACAGCTAACCTTATGCTCTGCTCAGATTAAACTACCACACACTGGCTCTGCCTTTCTTACACACACACTCAGACAGTTCTTTGAAACCTTAATTACTTTAAAAAAAAAAAACAAAAAAACAGTTATCTCTAAACCTCTGCTCACTACCACCAAAACTGGGAAGGTGTGTATGCATTGTGTGTGCACAGTACATATATGTGCACAGCTCCACGCTGCCAAGGAATCACAACAAAGGGTGGAAGGCAACCCAGCTCCTCAAAAAACCCGTGTGTATTACAAGCCCTCACAGTATTTTCTTACCTACCAGGGTAAACAATACGTACAGAAGTTAGTATTACCTTTATAATTGTTCAAAGTATGTTTATGAGGTAACATTTACCAGCTAAAATCATACAACATTTTGAAAACAGCACTGAGAACTCATCTCCCACTGAAGCCAGCAGAAGACTCTTCATGGTTGTTGTGGGAGTTGGATAGGTTCCTAAATTATCAATTATCTGCCCAATACTTCACTGATTTTCAGACCTTCAGCTCAGAGCCTTCAGGTCTGTGTGACTCACTTGGGGATGAGCCAGCCCTGAACCACGGCATCAGACCTGGCTGCCACAGCCACAGCAGGGAGGCGACACGAGCACCAGCACTCGTGCCTGGATTGGGCAAGAGGAGGCCAGCAGCAGCAGAACACAGGCATCCTTCTTCAGGAATTTCACTCAGATTTTCACTCCTCAGAGAGAGTGAATCCAGCTGAGGTCAACTCTAAGCAAAAAAAAAAAATACCGTGTTTTGAAATCTCCTGGGTAATTCACAGCATGCAACACAAATTTAGGCTGTCAGTCTGATTTCGAGGAGATATCACCATAAATACTATTCTCAAGCAGGTTGCTAGAGGTGCTGCTCATGCCATCAGTGGTGGTGTGTTGACTGCCTTGTTGATGCTCCCAGTGCTCAAATTTGCCCGAGTGTCACTGAACCAAGTTGAGTCTTCAGCAGTCTGAGATAACGGCATGGAACAAAGGAGAGCCCAGCAGCACTAATGCTGTTTCAGTAAGTTCACCAGCACACAGCGATAGCTGTTGTACAGACTCCTCAGAGGCAGAGGATTCAGAACACGAGTACGACAGTAAAAATTAAAAAAAACTTCTTGAAAGTGAGAAAATTTGGAGGGATTTGGATTCGATGTTGTATTTTCACATTGTAGCTTTAGTGCATTAGGCAGGAGGCTGAATTCTGAAAGCAAAACAATGCAAGAGATTTTGAGAAAGTGTCTTTTGATGGTGTGGCAGTGCTACTTACAAAAAACCCACGGCACCAATTTTTCACTTTTCATTGACTAATCTCTCTTTCTTACTCAGAGATGCAGAGATTGAAAGCCTTGTCACCAGCTCCGTAGCAGCTTCTCTGAAATGAATTTGCAACCTCAGTCTAGATCCTAAGGGACAATAAAGACCCCACCCCACAACCCAAAATCCTCTAAAGCACTTGGTATTAATTGGCCATCCTTGCTGGTGGTCTCAGGACAGAGGCCGTGGGCATGGAAAATGAACAAGCTCCTGACCTTCTTCTGATCCTCTCCACGAGGGCTGAGACAATGACTGGGCTATGCACTGCCATTTCCTATTTAATTAAACAGCTAAATGGAAGATTTCCTCTGTGGCTGAATGGGAGGTTTCTTTTTCCAGTGCTGCTCTCAGTCATCTAACTCTTGCAGTCACTTAAGTTGAATGTAACATTTAAAGGAAATAATTCCCCTTTTCGGTTTTCCTTCCATGAAGAAAAGAACATTGCACCCGTACTGCAGCTCAATTTATGTAGAGAGAGATTTATACATGTGTCTTTTGATTTGCATCATTCTTTTCTTTTTAAAGGGACAACCCATGTCATTATTCCCTTTAAAATATAGGATACGTTTACCTCTAATCCCACTGCAGAGAGAACTTCTTAAACGTGAGAAAAAGTTGCTTCCATGTAAGATGTACAAACTTCAGCTACCTGACAGTGAAGATACATGCACATTATATAATACATACATGTGGAAAACAGCCTTGATGTGACAGCTGAGTCCTGAGGCATCACAGTATAGTTGCTCTGTGTTTGAAAGACAGCTTCTCTACCAAACCACTCAAACAGTAAAATGAGCACAATATACTCTCCAGCTAGAACTGTGCCCTTAAGCTTCAGCTGGAAAAGGAAAAGAAAACTTCTCATTGAAGTCTATTTTAATTAGAGCTGCAGAGAACCAGCCTGAATGAAAGCCTCCCTTTCCCCTCCTCCCCACCCTCCCCACCTTTTTCCTTTTGAAACCCAAGCTAGAGTTTAAAAAATTCTTGGGTAGGGGTGAAAACCAAGTGAAAAGATGAAGTAAACTGGCATTTGAAGGTCCTTTAGCTGAAGAGATTCTCCGCAAAAACTTGGATTTAAGGATGACAAAGAAAGGATGGGTTCTTATATTCAGTCTGCTTCTCCCATATGATCTACAGACTGGCTCTGTCATAAAAGCTAGAAAACACTAAACAAGTTATACAGCATTTGCTTAACTGACAAAATATTCACTGATTATTACTGCCATTAGCCTGTTCTTTTTGATTTCCCTATGTATTTGTTTCTCAGCATTTTGGATGTTTAGCATCCTGACATGATGTGTCTCCAAAGCTTTGTCAGATGCTCTCTTTCTAGATTAAATACATACATAAGGATATGCTTTATATCTGCCTGTGACAAGTGCCTCGTTCAATGATGGACTTCCAGGAAGGTCACAGAACTTCTGTCCATCTGCCCATGTGGCAACAGCTCTGTGGTACCCGGCTGTCTCCACTCATGCTAGAGTTAATATTCACGAAAAGTTTGGATCACACCCCAAATAGCTGGAAAGCAGATGTTTGCAGACTTTGCTTGCACCCACCTGCAGTCCACGGTTGTCTGGAATACCCTCTCAAACATCTCAAGCGAGGGGGCTTTTCCTATTTCCCTGACTGCCTGGGGTATCAGCTTACCCCATGTGTCTCAGGGTCATATGCTGTTACTTTAAATTCATGGAACTCGGATCAAAGACTTGGAGTTTGTTTCCAGGCAAGTGGAACACAAAGCCAATTTAAGCAGATGCAAAAATGATTTTGAAACAACAATGCGGCAGAGTTCGGTAAGGAGGCGTAACAAGAGAGCTTCAGTCCCACTCCAGCACAGGCATAAGGAAACCGTAATCATATCTAATTAGAGTTAAAATAATGTTTCCCTTTGAAATGTTTAATTAGCTCTGTTTTATTACATAAACATTCTTGATGCAGAGTATACTGAGCTAGAAGAGTCTGATGAGTTAAACAGTGCAAAGTGCTCAGGCGCCCAGTGTGGGGCAAAACCTGACAAGGAGTGGCTGTTGTTACCAGATGTCTGGACCATCAGTGGAACCATGATGCTTGCTGCAAACAGCAGGCTATCATTTCAACCTTTGTTGCCTCTACTGAAGCCTCCCATCGTGCTTTCAATTTAACAGCATCACAAGGAGACAAAGAAATTTCTTACAATATGCCTTTCAGTTCAGAGACAAATCCCATTTAAACTTGTTCAACCTCTCATAACGTATTAGTTATTGTTGCCAGTCTGCATGTCCTCTGGCAACACACTACTTGTTCTGGAGGAGGGAAGCTTTTTCTTTTTTTCTCCCCTTTTTCTGTCCTTTTTTTTTATTTTTTTTTTTATTTTTTTTTTTTAAATTCTTGCCCTTCAGTTTGATAAAGCAAGACCAGATTTACTGGCAAACTTACAGCATGCTTGTCACAAGCTTGCAGCAAATTTAATTAACCTTATTACAAATATGGTTTTCTTGAAGATTACATCACAATCTGGTTTCACATCGCCTGCTGCTGATTCAACATATTCTGTGCTTTGGAGAATATGTTCATTTTCTGAAAAAGGTCAAAATGTTAAAATATCTAAAACTTCACTATTTCTTCTGAGTTCCTGTTCAAACGTCGTGCTGTACCAGCACTTTGTCTTATGAGCAGTGTATTTCTCTTGCCACATGCCAATTGTAGAGGTGTTTACTTCACAATACAGTTTACATCCCTTTAACAACAGGGATGGCCAAATGATGGAAAATTTGCTGCTAGTTTAACCACTCAATACACACTAGGACAAAGCCACTAGAAATGCAAAACTTGAATGAGCTTTGCCCAGTAAGCTAGAAACAAGTAAAAGTTACTTGTGTAATTTGGAATTTCAGCTGCATAAGGACAGAGTTAAAATTTTACTATTGCTCAGGAACACCAACAGTGAAGATGCATTAATTGCTTTAAATTAGCAAAATAAATTAGTAACTTTTTACAGTCAGTAATAGTTTTTAAGCCCTGAAATGTTTTGTAAAGGATTTTTTGGTCTCAGTGTCCAGAAACTGGAACAAGAAGTTTCCTGTGACAGAAAACTTTGGCATAAGATTTCTATTGACATAATTCAAACTCTAACGCACCGGATAAAAATCTCGATTGCTTCCTTGAACTATACCTGAATTTAGAAGTTGTAACTGTTTGCACAGCATGAGTTAGTCTCCTTGAAAGTGCATACTCTCATCTAAAACTGTGGGAGAAAGATGATTCCTTACATGTTTATTTGTTTCATTTAGTGTCTAGAGGAGGAAAGCCCTTGTCTGTGGTCATGTAATAACAAAGCAAGACTTCACAGGCTGAAATTCTGCTATGGTGTGAGAAGAAGCAGAGGCAAAAAAGTCAGAGCATCTGTACTGAAATCCTCTTTAATAAAGCATAAAGAGAGAAGAGGGTGTAAAACAAAGACACCTTTGCTAATTGCTAACTTTGTAATTCCACAAGCACACAGTGTTATCAAATCAGGGGGCAGCAGATGGAAAAAAATATTCTGCAGAAATAAAACCAAAGCAAACATTAGCACAATAGCAGTGATCTAAAACCTTGGCATATACAGATGAGGTAGTTGACCAACACAGCATAAGTGCAAAGACACTCAACGAAAAGCAGCTATGCTCTGGAGAAGATAATCTGCAATAGCAGAGTTACTAGTAGAGGGTCTAAATATGTGGCTATTGTGCATCAGCTTTTGTAAGATACCAAGGTGATGACTCCCACATGACAAAGGATGCTTCTTGCATTTACACCTGTGTGTATGTAATATATATTTCGTATTATTTTACTTCTATATGCTTAAACAGAGAGGTTTAAGAACTCAAGTGAGAACACTCATCAAAGACAAAAAGAGTCTGCCCATCAAGGTCACTTTTTTCCCTGCAAGAGAGAAAAACCCAGAAACAACCACCAAGCAAAACTCCCCATACCATTCCAATAACCCAAATCTTTCACTCTGTTCTGCTAAAATTAATTAATCTGTAGGTCATTCTAACACTACCATGCATGGAGGTTGTGCGTTATTTAATTAATTCACTTTCCAACTAACACAATATAAATATTAAATCATTGAAATAGAACTGAAGCCCATGATTCTCTCAGGAATGTATATGCCATAAGAAACATGTTTTGAAACTCTGAGCAAAACATCCAGAGAACTAATTAAGAAATGGACAAGCCAACTAAGGAAGATGTTCTGCTGGGTCTGTTACTCAAGAAGCAAGAAATGGTCAGGGATATGAAAGTCAAGGGGAACCCTGGCCATAGTGACTGTGACATTCAGGATTTTATGCTTCCCAAGGGAGTGACAAAAGACATGGTAGAACAACTACCCTGGACCTCAGGAGAGCAGATTTCACCTTGTTCAGGGATCTGCTTGTCAGGATCTCAGAGACTCTCCTGGAAGGCAAAGAGGCTCAAGAAGAGCTGCTTGATTTCCAAATCACAACCTCCTCAAAACATAAATAGTCTATTCCTATGTGCAGAAGGTCAAGCAAGGGTGGAAGAAGACCAGCATGGGTGAACAGAGAAGTCTTCAGTTATCTCAAACATTAAAAAGAAGCAGCAGGTACAAGATATCCAGAACAAAGAGAGGCATTGCCTGAGCACACTGGGAATGAGTTAGAAATACAAGAGCTCAGATGGAGGTGGAACTAGTGAAGGACATGAAAAGCAGTAAGAAGAGCTTCTGTGAATACCTTAGCAGCAAAAGGAAGGGTAGGAAAGCCTGGTCCCACTGCTCAGAGAGGTAGAGAAGCTAGTGACAGAACATGGAGTAGACCGAGTTACTCAGCCTTGGTGGAGTTTCCTCTGAGCCACACAGGAAGAGGACAGAGGGCAATGGAAATACCAGTCAGGTAACAAGAAAAATATTTTTTACCAGGAGGATGGTCATCTATGCCACCATCTAACCAGAGAGGTTGTGGTGTCTCCACCATTGCAAACATTCAAAATCCAGCTGAACTGGATCCCTAATCTGCCCTGCCCCCTAATCTGCTGTAGGAGGTTAGACAAAATTACCTTTGGAGGTTCCTTACAACTTAAATTATTCTGTAGCTTTACAGTTGCATGAAATGTGAATCAGATAGGTCTCCTGCCACTTAAAGAGATCATGGAAATATTCCATACTTAATTTCATTGTTTTGGGTTCTTCGTACAGTTCTTAATAGCTCCAACACTGAGTGGTTTACTTGCCATATTTTATTTCTATTCCTAAAAAATGTTAGACCATCTCACTATTTACTCATATGCTGCCTGCCTTATACTGGTGCTGTACAAACACCCTGTTCAAAATCAGCTAACAAAAACCTGTATACCATCCCAGCACTGCAAAACTACTGATGCCTGCTTCTCATCCATGTATTGACCATGCAGGTTACATACCAGAACTCTTTCTTTAGGAGTCCGTGCCTAAAAACTGGCAGCTCACTAAAGGTTCTGCCCCCACCCCCCCTTCTAACATGCTTCCTTTTCTGAAAGCCCTTAAACGTCATAGGAGAGAATTCTGCTTTTTATAAGCACTAAATCCTGTTTAGCTATATGGAAGGTTTTGAGAAGAGTATTTTCTGGAGTGAGCGCTTCTGGCCTTCCCCTTTATGGTCCTGGCAAATCCACAAAGCTTTACGCAAACAGGATCAGAACACTTTTGGAAACCTGAGACCACATGGGAGTTCACTACATGAATTCTGCTTCCTTCATGGGACTTCTGGAGTCCTTCTTCCTCCTCCTTGCTCCCTCTCGGGCAGTCTGACAGAGGGGAACATGGCAAAGGGGAGTTGAAGCAAACAGAATGAATTCACTGAAGAAAACAATCATTGTCCATAGGTTTGAGGTTCTCCCCTTTCTTTGGGGAGGTGTGTGGGGAGCACAGGAAGGGACAAGGAGGGAAGCTTTTTCTTCTCTAATAATTCTATACAGTGCTTTACTGTGCTTTAGAATGAAAGGTGCCATAGATAAAGGCTTGAAAACATTACAAAAACACTAACATCACATCCAAAAGAAATACTTCAAGGTTTATAACATTTCTGAACTCAACTTTTGGGCCACAACTGGAGACCTTTAGATGATTTGTTCACTGCTACTGTTACCAAAAATTCTAAGAGAAAAGAGAAGACCACTACTGATCGCATTAAAAATAGCAACACCTGAAAGCTTTACAGCAGTCAGCTCTATTATCAAAATCCTCCATGGACAAAAAACCTGTTTATGCTGGCAACAAATGAAAAAACTAATTTCTCTCATATAGGAGGTCCATGTATTATTGCAGTACATAAGAGACTTGCACACAATTTTTCTCAAAATTATCAAATTTAGCTGAGCAGGAAATAGTTTTCCCATTCTTGAGAAAAACTGTGAAATTTCAAAGCATTTCCAAGTTCCAAATACCAGCACCAGTAAAAGTATGACGTACCAGAGCAAACAGATAAATAACTATATCAACACCAGTGGCTGAAGCATTCACTTTGAACATAGGATGTGAGCTTCAAATTCCTGCCATAATCTATGCTGATGAAGGTCTTCACCACTGTCTCTCTCACACTGTTTAAGTGTCCTTCCCAACAGGCTACTGAGAGCCTTAAAGATTTTCTCATCTGGTTTTGATGAGAAAATAGAACATGGGGATAAGGAAACTTCCTCCACCAAAGTTTCATTGAACTTGACATACTCCAACAAAAATGTATGGTTTCATTAGAAAAATTCCAGAGGAAAGTAAAAAATTGTGACTGGCTCTAAACTTTAACCTTAGACTGTGGTAACCGTGGACACTGCAGGGATTATATCTGCACAGATACACAGAGTAAAGCCTAAGTGAAAATTGTTAGGGAGCACGCAAGCAGGTTTTCATAACTTGTTAGTAAACTGTGGTAGACCCAGGTAATGGAAATAAACAAAAGTGATTGGGTGGCTGCAAAGAGTTGCTTCTGTGAAACATAACTAAAGGCTGAACCCGAAGATAGCAAAAGAAAAGTTAATTATAAGAATTGCAAAGTCAAACTCTCAAAACCCAGGAAATAGTGTTCTCTGCAGAACTGTGTTCCATACTGTATGGACAGTGCACGCCTCGTCCAGGAACAAGTGGAAATTGTAAACAATTTGAGTATTTTTAACTGTTACCACCTGGGAATGAGATATCTGAGGTTTGCTGACCTACCCAAACTAAGAGTGAAACCTACTGCCTTGGGAGACTGATGAGACAAAAATACCACTGCTGCGTGCCACGCAAGGCTGAAGCAAGCTTTCCAAGAGTGGATGCACCTGAAGTTGATCTGCAAAAATATGGGGATCCCTAGTTAGCATTTGAAAATTGATTTTTTTTTTAACCTATATTTAATCAGCCTAAAAAAGAATAATATGCTCATAGGAACAGAAGAAGGATCATTCTTGACACAGAAGCCACATATCCATTCACAGTCCCAGAAATATTACATTTTAGGTTACTGCTTCAAAAGGTAAGGATTACAATTATCCAAAGAAAGAAAAATTTTGAAAAAATTGAACACAAATTCTTTTTCTGTAGCCCTCTGCTCCATGACATCTGCAATTAAATTTCCAAAAGGAAAAAAAAAAAAAGCTCAACAAAATTGAACAGCTAAAAAAGAAAAAATCAGACAAAGAAGCACTTCACTCATCTTTAAATAAAGAAAATCCTTTTAACCTTCCTTCCTTCACTTACATTAGTGATTCCATCGAGAAGCTAATCCAAATTTCCTCTAAAAATGTGATTCTATCTTGACATTTCAACAAGAAAACTGCTATTTTGTAATGACTTCTCATTTGTACATTCACAAGAGTAGCGAAATGATTCAAATATAATGAAAAAGGTTATTTTCGTGGTATACATATGTAACTGAGAAACTTCTCTAAAAACTGTTGTGTCAGGAAAATTCAACAGCTCCATGGGAAAAACTTCCATCTTAAGTTTTCTGCCCAAGTTCTTCAGGACCATTTAAATAGAGTAAATAAGAGATGGAAATCCATGGGATTACTATCTATTTATAGTAGAGCTCAGTAATCTTCAAGCACTTCTCACTAACATGACAGTTACATCACCTGTGATTAACAATTTTGCAACTAATTCTAGTTCCATTTTGTTGAATAAAAATGTAACATCAGTATTATTTCAGATTTATGCAAAATCTTGCATTGCCAAGTGATTCTAACATGCTTTAAAAATATATATATATGCGTTATATATTGTCATCAACTCAACAATGAAATGAGCCACCTGTTGTGGGCAGGTGAACAGCTGAAGCACAACCAAGGCGTAAATGAAGTGGAGAGATAATGGAAATTTTTGCTGCCATTAAAGCACGACCTCAATCTTACAGAATAGGTCAAAGATTTTTTTAAATCCCCAAAGAACCAAAATCGCAGCCTGAAAGTCTGAGCACAGAGGAAAAAAAACCCAAAGAGTTGAGTCACGATTGTAAAGGTAAACTGCAAAAATGACTCACACTTCTTGGAATCTGGGTTTTGCTCCAAAGAACTTAGATCCTGCTTTATGATGAGCTACCATAACTTGACTCAACACAATAGAACTCATTAAAATAAAACAATAATAAAAAACCCCTAAACTATAATTCGTATAAAAAAGTAGGAGTAGGAATGATAATATTGCCTACACAAGCCCTTGATGTACAGGGCCTGCTATAACAGTGGCACACAATGTCACTTCAGCAGCCCTCACACTTTAAAACTACTGCTCAAAGCCATAGACCAAGGGTATTATCACCGCAGCAGAAAGAGCCTGGATGGAGTGTTTCAACAATTACTCAACTACAAGGACAGAATCCAGCCCTTGCCTTGGGAGACACTAGCTCTGTGATCACGATTACTGACAAACTCAACCGTTTATTGCTCAAGAAGGATTTTCTTAAAGCTTTTTGTCTCTAATGTAGGCAAATGAGGTCTGCAAATATTCACTAAAGTCGGGCATGCTGTGAGCATCGTCTTAATGAGACCATAAGGATGCAAGCAGGAAGAGCTATTTCAGCAGGTCTAAAAGGTAATATCCAACAGTTAAGATTTCTTAATTTCACCTAAGTGTGAGCAACTGAAAAGTAGAGGCAGAAAGCATTTAAAATGAGGAAGGAAGCAATACTGTAGCTGCCACCATGGATTTAAAGAAGACAAGAGAGCTTTCAAGAGTTGACTGAAACAAGTGAAAAAGCAAAACAAAAATGCCCCAAATAATAACATAGTGCACAGTTCCTTTTTTCTTTTCCAAACAGTTTGCCTTTAAAATAGTTTTCACCATTTAAGAAACATACTGAATATTCCTAAACTCTACCAAACTCAACATTTAATGTCCCTTTACAGACAGAGTATTATTTGTTCCAGGAATCATATTTTCTAGTCAGCACAACAAAGTACATCATCAACTAGTTTCTCTGAAGAATTTTTTAAAATTACAGACACGAGAAGCAAAATAACAAGTCTGTATCAATTCCTCTGAACAAACCACAGAATCTCTCTCTGAGTAATCTGGGCTGGAAGGGACCTCAGGTCACCTCTAGTCCAGCCTCCTGCACAAAGCAGGATTAGCTCAGACCAGGCTGCTCAGAGCTTTATCCTGCCAGGTCCCGAGAACCCCCAAACATAAAGACTGCACAGCCTCTATAGGCAACCTGCCCCACTGCCTGACTGTCCCACATGAAGATGTTTTTCCTCATGTCCTAGTCAAAACCCCTGCAGTTTTCATCTGTCCATTTCCTTCTTTTCCCCCCACTATGCACCACCCTGAAGAGCCCGGCTCTGTCTTCCCAATGCCCTCCCCCTATGATCAGGCAGGTTGCTGTGAGGACCCCTAAAGACATCTCCTCTCCTGGCTGAACCAGCCCTGCTCCCTCAGCCTCTCCTTACAGGGTAGGTGCTCTAGCACCCAACCACCATTGTGGCCCTCTGCTGAACTCACAAGGGTTTGCCAATGACTTTCTTGTACTGGGGGGCCAAAATTGGACATGAAATTTTGGGTATGATTTAATAAGTGCTGAGCAGAGCAGAGGGGATGATCCCTCAGTTCCTGAAAGCTGCTGGTCATGTCCCTGTTGATACAGTCCAGGAGGCCACTGGCCATCTCTGCTGTCATCTGGCTCATGCCCAGTTCAGTGCCCATGCTGCTGCCTTCACAGCCTGTGATGCTCCTTGCAAGCTTTGACTCTGGCTGGGCTTTGGCGTTCCTGACACCATCCCTGTGTGCCCAAGTATTATCTCTTAAGCTCCTCCTTGCCGATTCTCAAAATTAACTACAGTTGATCTGAATAGCTTCATTCTTTTAAAAGTAGTTAAGGTAATCTTTTTGGCAGAATTCAAGATTTAATTTGTCTTCATGATAAATGTTATCATTTTTGTCAAAAACTCACCAAAATCTCATCTACCTTCTGAATAAAAAAGGGGGAGGGGGGAGGGGAGGGAAATCTGAGTTTTTATTTGCAAGATATTCTAACAAATTAGCTACTAACTTTGTGGTGTAATTCAGAGCACAGTTAATGTACAGATTGTTTGCCACTCAAGGATCTCAGGCATTTTCCAAGCAACACATCATGCATTTTGCATCAGAAGTACAGGGAGCAGATGGAAGCATGGGTCTGGTGCAAGGTCACACAGCATGGCCGTGGCCATGCCAGGCACGGGGCAACATGACAGTCTGCCAAGAACCAGTTTTGTGACTTAAAGATAGTATCATCTGTTTTCTAGGGATTATAGCAGGACTTTGTTGTAGACTTTTCTACTGAAAGCAGTATTTTCTTCAGCTTAATAACCTCATATTGTCACCAGTGTCCTTCCACAAACAGAAGAAGAATGGCATCTTTGTTTCTGTACTACCAAGATCCCATTTATACTAAAATGTATCAGATTATTTTAAAAAATAAAGGTGTGCAAAAATGTGCACAGTTATCACAGAGTAACAGAACAGATGTTTTCTTGGTGACTTAATCAGAAAAGGAACAAGCTAAGGATTTTATGGTTTGTTTAAAAAAAAAAAGCAGAACTAATATATATATACAATAAAATATGAACTTTCCATTTATATTTTAAAATTTCTCAGAAATTGTACAATAAATAGCACAAAACTTTGAGAGGCTGCAAAAGCAATGCAGTGAGCAGCTCTTGCTGTAAGATGGAAGAGGGAAAACAGGCAGCTATCTTCTTTTCCTTGCACAGCTCATTCTGCTGGACATGTCAAGACAGGAACAATGACTGGCTAGGAAGGCTGTGCCACTAAGGGGCTCACTTTCAAACTTGGGAGGGAAGAAACAATCTGATAGATAAATATTAGCTCCCTTTTCAATTCTGCAGAACTACCACAAGCTTACACACAACTACACCAATTAGTAAATGACAGTATGGTAGAACACCTTCATGAAGCAGCACCCTCATTTCATGGTCAAATACATGAAACCTACCATGATACTGGCAGATCCTTGAAAGCATTTACAACTGACTCTATTTTTCTAAGTTAGTTAAGTTGACTAAGCTGAAAACAGAAAGCCAATATACAAATTACACCAGATCAGTCATATAGCCTGCTTTTTAAGTGAATGACAACAGAACAGCAATTTCTATCTACTTCTTTAACCTATGGATAACTAATTACCAATAAATTCTTTTTGTTATAAACCTCAAATGGCAGAACCCTGTGACAGTTGGTTTTGAAAAGGTTCTCCAATGCCTACCCTGCTGGACTCTATTTTGTTGATTTTAAATTGCCACAGTTGAAACTGAAACTATTTGACAATGAAAGTTTTCTTACTCATTTTAAAAATAATACATGCCTTGATCTTGGCACAACCTAGGAACTGTATAAACAGAAATGCAGAAAGCATTATATTTGAAATTATAACCCACTTCCAAAACCAAAAGTTCCTCAAAATCCAGTATTTTAAAAGTCTCAAACTTATATAATATAAAAGCTCCTATTACTGCTTAGCACACAGACAAAATTAATTTAAATCATACATTGCTTTGATCAAGTCTTCTCCCCTATTTTTTAAAAACTTATTTGGTTTAAAAAAAAAAAACAAACCCTAAAGCCAAAGTTTTCACTCTCAGTATAAGCCAGTGCTGTCTGTAAATTCTTTCTCAAAGATAACACCTTCCCTACGAGGTTACCAGCAACAAGGGAACCCTCAGCCACGGGCTTTGACAACATTATAGCATATAAAGCTGTTTGAAAGATTACTAAGTTAAACCTGGGACCTGCCCAATAAAGAGCTTTATTCTATCATTACACAGCCAATAAGTCCACACCGAGTCCATCCTGGTTCTCTACTATTACAGGCAACCTTCTACCACTTGGTGCTTCACCTTCTGCTCGAGCTACTTATACTGCATGTGAAAAAAAAAGCAGCGTAAGGAGGTTAACTAGGACTAGACAAAAGGCTGCAAAGCTCAATCAAGGCAAGCATGGATCACTGTCTTCTCAATAACATCTCTGTCCCCCCCGCCCGCTGCCCATCGCCGCCGTCGCCGCACACACGCACGCGCTCCAGCTTCGAGCCATAAATCTTACAAAGTCACTCAACTGACAGCCTAATAACATGAAAGAGGGATCTGCAAACAAGATGGTTTCAAACCACTGCTGGTGACCCTGAACAAATCAGGGCCCAGTTTCTTTTGCAGCCTGCATTTCTCCCCTTCAATCACTTAACCGGGCAGATTGATGTGACACCGCAGAAATAAACTGAGCTCCCTGGCGCACTCTCTCTCTCCCCGGCTCTCCTGCTCTGTGGCATTCACTAATGATTAGATCTGTCTGTCCACATACGGCAGAAGTCCAATGCTCAGAGTCATCTGGCTGTCAGAAATGCAGTTCCCCAACAAAATCAAGAAGAAAAAGATAAAGCACCACAAAAAAACACTTCTTGCCGTCTCTTTTGTTTTCATTTATTATTTAAGAATTTATTCCTTTAAAAGACATAGAAAAAGCAAACACGAATAACAATACAACCCATCTTTCCGTGAATGTAATGGTCTAAAGTCTCGTGGAAACATGATTGCAAAGTACACCCTTTGAGAGCATAACCAGAATGCTGTAGTATTCTGCACAAAGTCAGAGACGAGAGCATCTGTTTTAATCCCTCTGAAGCACTTGTATCTTCCACTGCTTTTTAAAGACACAGTAGTACCCAAACCCCTCCTACCTTTTAATGGAGGCACAAACACAAAAGTTTGAAGTGATTTTAGCACACACACACACCCTTCCATGACCCCAAATAACAAAACCATCAAAAAAGTTCACAAAGATTATGCTTATTTACAGCAGAGAATGACTATCAATCTAGGCATCTTATATCCCACAGTAATAACTTCTTTGAAGCAGGTGAAAGGAAAATTAAGTAGCTGGCATAAAGAGCAGATACAGCCACCAAAACCACCAACTAGTGAGCTTCTGCCTGTTATTCTGTTTGTGCAGATTTCTGTGGGATGCTGTATAAAAATATGGGAAGAATAAGTAGAAATATACATATTTATTCATGAAAAACTTTTTTGTACTTGTAACATTTGAATATTTGCATTATTTCCATTGTCCCACATTTTTTCTTTTTTTTTTTTAACAGAAGCTTACTAGACAAATAATTTGAAGACAGAATGTTATAAGCAGTGGTCATGACAGAAAAGCTAAACAAAGAAAAGTTGGGAATTAAAAATATTATATTGATAGGCTTCAGTCAGTTTCTCTCTTGCCAACTTGAAGCCTTCTGGTTCTCATTCACTAGTGTGATGTTACCACATCTGTGTAGCAGACTAACCTTGGTTTAGGTCAGCATTAAGAAACAGTGGTTTTAACACCACACCTAGCAGCAGCCCATATGGCCTTCTTGCCAAAGCAATTCCATAGCCATATTTTTGAGGACTGGACCTCAGAAAAGCACAGGAAAAAAAGCATTCCTAGAGATAGCTGTCACTGTGTTTTTCACAGCTGCCTTGACAAGGAAAAGGGCTAGCAGCGTAACCTCAGGAAACAAAGAAAAAAAAACTCAAAACCAATATTGCCATCTTTTGGAAGATCCTAATTTCCTGAGAAAAAGGAGGTAGACAGATAAGGTAACACCAAGCAACACAGGATCATTCAAGTCACAGTTCACTAAAGAGCACAGTAGCACTGTGTGGAGATGGCCAAACTAAGCATAAGCAGACAAGCTGAAGTACTAGAGCTCAGCCGTGACTGACCTCCTTACCAAGAACCATACCTGCATTTTTATCTATGTTGCCACCAGTAGAAGTTACCTAAAACTGATGGCAAGTTTCATGAGGCCAAAACTGTCTCGTTTGTCTTACTGGCTTGCTGTCAGCGGTCTCTGTGAAAAACCTGTAGGATAACAGGAACCACAAGTTTAAACAAATGTATCTGTAACCAGTGTCCAGAATAGTATTTTACAAAAAAAACCCCATCAACCTATCAGGAACCTTTAGAATGCAATTTAGGATGCCAACAGTCAGGTAGTCTGCTAAGGTCACAGGGGAAATAACCATGATGTGTCCAACGCAGCCAGCTCCAGAAACAGCTTCTTACATCATTTAACACCATCCATATACAATCAGTTGCGAACAACCCTCCATTATCTATCAAAGAGGACTAAAGCCAGAAAAGCCACTGTTTGCATTTATATTTGTACTCCAGGATCACATAAGTGAGGAGAGACATACAAAACCAGTTCAATAGCTTGGGAGGTATGGAAGTGAAGACAAGATCATGTTGTCAACTTTCAACTCCCAAATCTAGAAATTCAAGTTGACACTAGAGAAGTACTGAGATGATATCTCATGTTTAAATTTAATCTTAGTTTTCAGTCTAATATCTGAAAACCTGATGTTCAGGAGCTGGTATTGCTGAAGATGTAGTATGGGGAAGAAGCTGCCTCTAGCTAAAAGCTCTTCTCCAGCAGCAGGTGACTGAGATGGCACTCGTGGCTTTGAGAAGGATCATACCAGACTGGAAATGCTGATTTACTACTTCCTACTGAAATTTCACAAGAATAATACTGGTTATAAAGCTCATATAACATCCTGAAATCCCTAAATCTTGTCTCTGAACTGTGTGACATTTCTGTTAAAAGGTTTACTAAATTTAGAGCTGATATAATTCCTATACAACCCTTATGCCTGGAGAGATTTGCGCATCAGTGATGCAGGTTTGGAATATTCCTACTGATAAATATTTTAGAATCAAGAGTATTCCTCATTGCTCTCTTTCCTTTTGCCTGTTAAAACAGAAATCACAACATACAAAGAGTTTTCCTTTACTCTGTTCCTTAGGGTGTGAATTAGACTAACTTACCCGCACTTTCAGAGCTTTTTTTTCCTCCTCATACTACTTCAGCTGGGTCACACAGCTTGTTTTATACCGATAGCACATTACCAGCTTCCCAGTTAGGGTGGGCTGCTATATCTTTCCCATTTTCCCATATTGTCCTGAGTTTGTTTCTGTCCACATCTCTACACCCAAAATACCCCAATGAAATCAAAACCCAGGAGAAAGCTATCAACAGGGTGAGGAAAACACAAAACAAAACCAAAACAAAATCAAACCAACCAAAAAAAAACCCCAAACAAACAGAAACCCAACAAACCAAACCGCAAACCCAAACCCCAAGGTATTTTAACCAAAAATGTGAGCAGGAGAAAGTTCCAGAAGCTTCCTGTACACAAGAAAAGAGGAAAGGAAGTAACTAAAGAACATATATTGTATATACAGCCTGCTGAGAATGCTATTTTTCAAATGTCCTCAGCCCAGGATGGCCTATTTGCTGCTTTGAACTTATTTAATAACATTAAGCAAGAACACTTAACTATCTAAAAGAAGGATCAGTAGCATAAATCAGACATCATTTCACATATTTCAGGATCAAAGCTATAAGGCAAAATGATTTGTGAGGATGTTTGAACAGCTCCAATATATCACAGTTCCTTTTGAAGGATACTTAGGCATATTAGTTGCCCAAATGATGATTTCTTCGCGTAGTTGTAGCCAAAAAGAAAAGAAAATTGAAACTTTTCATTCACGAATTGGTTTCGTCTATAACCTTGATTTATGTATAACATCAAACAAAGCAGATGAAGAACACTGTGAATTTGAATTATCAAAATTAAAACCAGGAGAGTGAATTGATTTTTTTTTTTTTTTCAAACAGTCAAGGCTAATCGAAGTGACCAGCACAGAAATTGCATAATCCGTAGCCAGTGTGAGTTAATAGGGACTATATAGCCAATGTCCAAGATTACACTCATATTTCATTCATACTTTCTAAAACCTGTCGGGATGGACCATGGCCTACAGTACTGTTTGACTCAAAGATAAGCACTAGCTGTAGTGTTCAATTTTAAAGTGTATTTTTCTTCATACACAGAATCATTTGTCATGGTGGGTTGCCCAAGACACATCTCAGCTTAAAAAATCCAAGATTATCTGTTGTTCTTTCATTTTTCTGCACTGGTTTTGAGGGTTCAGAAAGAGCTAGCTACCAGGTTGTTTTTTTTTTTAAATTTGGGAAGACCCAGGCTCACAGTTGCTAGGGTACCACACTCGGGCTTTATGTTTATCATCAGAGATATCTGGTTGTTGTAAACTTATTACCAGTTGGCTCCCTTACCCTGAATGAGTCCACGTGGTGAAAATCTACCATTCATGAGAACAGAAGTAAATGCCACAGAGGAGGGGAGCAGTACTGCTAAAGCCAGACACCAAAGCAGTCCCAGAAATCCCTGACCTCTGGTGCGTGGAGGATGGACTATCACCCAGCCTCACAGAAAAGCACAAGAAGGAGGCAAGAAAACCAATGGGAAATGAGTATTTTCAGCAAATGTGTTTAATGTTCACAAAACATAATAGCCTATAATGCTTTACAAAAGTCTGTTTAGCCAGCAAATTATTGTTGTGGTTTAACCTCAGCCAGCAACTGAACACCACGCAAGCACATTAGCAAGTCTAGAGGTGCAATTTTAATTGCCTGTGAAAAGGAATTCCATTTCTTTGTTAAAAAGTAATCCCATATCCTTCTTCCAACACATACACAACCTCACCATAAATAGCATTATTCAGTAGTTACACCCAAAAGAAAGGTAAAGGAATACCTGTTTTCCCATGATCTTCATCTCACTACCATAAAAACCCCACTACTTTCAATTAAACATCCAAATATGTTTTCCAAAAATACTTAAATACTTTTAGGTCCAACTTTCTTAATAATCTAAAAGCAAACTTTTGCAGGAAACAAACATAGTAATCAGACCTTGTGTAGTATCATTTTGAGAGTATTCTTAAATTGCTTGCTGCATTTTTCTATGCCCCTCCTGTAAACTAACATTTGAGGCTACATTTAAAAACAATTATTGATAAGTTTAAGATTCAGTATGCACTGAAATCTAAGGGAATACTCCTATGAATTGTCTGCACCATGAATTAGGACCCCATAGGCTTTACAACTTATTAGGCGTTCATAGAACCATGTATTCTTTTATGCATGCATATATGTACAAACTTGGAATCTGGACAATAGATCTGGCAGGAAATATCTATTACAAATATGTCAGAACAAGAACTGGGTAGGAAAACACATTGTCAATTTACAGACATCTGATAATTGTATACATATCTACCTTTACGGATGTCATAACAGGCCTACTGGGTCAGCTCAAAGGCCTGCCTCAAAGGGTGCTGGGCAGCAGCTGGTCAGAGAGGACAAACATACAAAATTACTCAATATACCATCTACAAACATGGGAACTTCCTCAGCCACAGGTCGCATCTCTATGCTTAACAGTACTTAACTGATTCTTGCAAGAACTTTCAGTACTTAAAATATCTTGTAATGAAGGGTACTGTTTAGGTATGTTCACTTAAGACTTCTAAGTGTTTCTGTAGATAATACAAAGAAATGGACTTCTATGGGAAGTGAGTTACATAGGGAAACCTGATTTACATGTTTGACTAAACAAGAATACACAGGTTTGGTATTTGTTTAAATAACAGCATTTGAAAAAGTTTCACTTCCATAAATGCTGTAGGCTGAACTCTGACCTTTGCTAAGCATCACACCTGAAAAGGGATTATTGTAGTATAGATCTCAGCCGCACCTTTAAAGTACACCTGACATATGGGGAAACTTTCCACAGATTAAACGATACTGAAAATAACAACTAAACATTCAGCCATAAAAAAGTAACAAGAAGATATATGCATCCCCTCCGTTCCTTGACTCAGCCACCCTAAGATGATAAGTAAAGAAAAGATAAGTTGCACTATTCTATATAGCAGACAAATTACAGAAAGGTCAGATATCTAAAAAGAGAAATGATATGCTGAGAAAGAACTGGAAGAGTGTATAGCTCTAGGAGGACAGTTAATATTTTATGCTGCAATAACTCAGAGACGTAGGAACCTTAACTTTATCTGGAAATACAGCTCTCTGGATTCAAGTAAGATATTAAAAACTCCATCAGTTTGGTTTTGTTTCTTTTTGAATGGGATCAGATTGGAGGACAGACTCTGACCCTCTGTTATCTAATACCCCAGCACATAAACAGCCTCAGTCAGGGAGAATGGTTGGGAAGTAAAATCCCTCTCAGAAAAGCATCTCTGAGAAATCAATTTAGCACATATGTAACGCTAATTGTTCTGATTCAGGGCTCAGCATAGAAGGTAGCTGAATCAATCTTCAAAGCAGTAAAGCAGTAAGACGTTCCAAGAATGAAATGGTAGCACTATTGAAAGCAACAGTATTTTTGTATAGCTTCAAAAAGACATATTTTTTGACAGATTTTAGGAGGTATACATAGTATCAAAAAGGAAAGCAGAACTTTGGTATCTTAATATAATAACTTCAGCAAATTAATTTGTTAGTGCTAACAACACAAACATGGAGAGGGAGTTAGGCAAGCATATCAGAAAATGTCTGAAACTTTACAAATACACACAAAACTCAAAAAATACCCTGAGTTGTAAAATATTACGTAATTTTAAGATCCCACCTTCAGTGGTCAGATGCCTGCCATTCCTGATGCCCAGGCTGAGTTGGCACAGAGCCCTGACCATCCCTGAGCCCCAGACACCCTTAGAAGGTGGGCTGGCCTGTGCAGTCAGTGCCCACACCTAGGCAGGGTGGGAGAATGGCTTCCTAAGCTGCAAAATGTGGTGGGTGAGGCAAACAAGAGTTGCTAGATCAGTAAAACCAACAGCGGGATGAGGTGCTGGGGGATACTGCCAAGTGAGAAGACTGCAGAACCAGGAGAGGAGGATTTCTGACTTCTGGAGCTAGGGGAAAGGAATAATGTGAGAAGGTAAGTGGGTGCTGTTACAGGACAAACAGACTATGAAAAACTTGAATGATAGCCTGGAAGAGCAAGATTAAGACAAGCAGAGTGACAGGATCCACTGAAAAGTGGAGACCAGAACCAGCTTAGTGGGGAAAAAGGCACTAAGGCAAGAAGACCATTAACAGTATAGACTAGCCAAGAACTGACTGGTGGATAAGGCTAAACAGGGAAATACAGCTTAGTAAAAAAAATTAAGCTCCCTCCCCAGCACACTGACAATTCTCTCTCGAGGGCTGTACTCCTGTAAGCAGAAAGGGGCAGAAAGCAGTGCAGCTGGGTGTGAACCTCTCACAAAGACAGCAAGGAGTCATCAATATGAAGAAGAATGTCACAGGGTGACATTTCTGTCTCCCCTCTGCCCCTCACCCCCTTTCAGGCTGCAAAGTAAAGAACTGAAAGAGAGAACTGAAGGGTTTAAGTTGACTCTGCAATCTTAATTCAATTGTCTTGGGCATATGTATTGTGGCAGTCTATAAATAGATCATGCCCATCTTTTTTTACGTAAAATGTCACATGCAGGATAGATTCTGCTTGCTTAACAAACAGTCATTTCATATTTTGCTTATTTTCACCACTTCCTGTAAAAGCCTCTTTGATAAAACAACTCCTTTTTAGCTTTTCTGCAGTCCTCCATCAACACAATTGTTACTCTGTATGAAATACAGCAGTCTACCAACGTGCATACCTGCAAGAGGAATAAATTAAGGTTGCACAAGTTTCCTTAATGAAGCCACCCCCCCAGTTTCTCAGTGCTTGGGCTTTCAGTCTTACCAGTGTAATCAGCATTGCCTTTTGTGGCTGATACCTGAATATTACTGCAATGCACTGAAGTCATGGCTTCTTGACTTACTGTAAATTTCATTTAAGTTAAAACTTGCATTAAGATATGAAACAGCAAGGATGAATAAAAACAGTAATTAGAAATGTAGATTATATCCTTCCAATCTACACACGAATAGCATTAGAACAAGTATCATGGCTATTCAATGGCATAATAGTCTTTGGAGCACATACCTATAAAGAAATAGAAGCGTTGTGTTTCAGTTTAATGGTATAAACAGATTAGACTCTCACAGAATGGGAGGCAAACAGATGGAGAGGAAACTCAAGAAAAAGCCCCCGCACACTCCAAAACCCCCCAGAGCAGGTCGCTGGCAGACCTGAGACTCTGCAGACCCAGCTCAGCACCGCTTCCCCGAGACCGTGCAGCCTCCCCCTGAACTGCAGGATGGAACCAAATTAATCTGTGGGGCTTCCATGGAAAAATCAGGAATACAAATCAGCCTTCTTTATTTTAATGTATTAGTGGTACTAAAATTCACTTTCCGTTCTAATGTACTGGTATTAAACTTATCATTTTATCATTAAGATTATTGTTCCTACACATTTGCAATAGCATCCATCATGATGGTATTGGAGAGCTTTCAACTTCTCCATTTCAGTTAAATGAATTGCATAAATTCTCCTGTTTCGACAGAGAGCAAGAGGCACAGAAGATAAGAGGTTCTTAGCAGGGCGTCTGTAAAGTTACAGATGAGCAGATCTGCAGAGTTAAAGATGCATACACTTTGCCTAAATTTGATTCATTATCTTTAGTAATACCAAGCAGCAAGTATTAATTTAAAATCTTTAAAAAAAAAATCTTTACCAGCAAAGAGGAGTATGTAACTTTGGCTGTTTCTATGGATTTTAGTTGATTTTTAATCTGCTGATGGTCAAAAATAGCTGCTCAAAACACAAGTGCAAGTCAATAGGAAGTTTTATTAGTTTGCTCTCAGAGAATTAGAGCAATGATGGAAGGACTCTCAAGCACGAAAAGGCCCATGACCTGAATAGTTTCTCTTCTCACAGGCTGTTTGAACACCACCTCTGTAAGAGTCAGAATTTACATTTGAGTTCTGCACCATGGAAGCCTAGGATGACCACAAACACAGTTCCTTTTTTAATTTTATTTGGTAGAATAGTGCCCTAATTCATTGGCAAGACAGCCAGCAGAAGCTTTTGTATACAGCACACCTTGTCTATAAATAATTTCAGACTTCCAGATAAGGTTCTGAAACAAGTAATATTTTTTTTTTTTCCTGTAGAGAAGGAACGGGTTGTGCATGTAAAATTTTACTTTTTTCCACTTGTATTCATCCCTTTAAATGGCCTACTGCTTATAACTTTATACAGGCATACTCTGCAAGTGTTTCCAACACCATATTCACATATTTTCCTTCACATCAATTGTCTTGCTGACCTTTAGCTTGCACTGTCTGTGTACAAGGGAAAATTAGGACCCCTGAAATATTCTTTTCAGCTAGCAACCAAATGTTCTCCCTTTCCATACCCTCCCCAATTTCGTTCTGCCATTTGGAAAGAAGTCAACAAATAAATCAAATCTAAAAGAGCTAAGCCAAGGAATGTCTTAATTTTAGTTAATTGAGACTACCCAAGTAGGAGAAGAAACCAGAGCACCCTTCTTCACAACAAGCCTGGGCAACACTTCTGCTTCTACCCCTTTCCTCCCCAGCAATGCACCCGATGATAAACAGCTCACAGCAACACATCTACGCAACATCAGCACCCTTGATGTTTTGGAGAAATCCTGAGAATAGTTATCTCATGCTACACTCTTAGGCCTACAGTTTGGCATTAGATATTTACGTGACTCACCCAGAAGGGGAGAGTAAGAACAGCAGGCAGCAGGAGAGCAGCAGAATACACTGTCAGTTCCACCAACCACCATGGACAATTAGGAGGTTGATTCAGTATCTTGCTGATAATTTAAACTGACAATGAGGGAAGTATTTGCATAGTTAAAAACAAAACCAAACAACAAAACAAAACACCAACCCATAACAAAAAAGCCAAACCACAACGAAAAAAACCAGTCAATTTTCTTATCTAACCTAGAGGTTTGTAAGGAGAGTGACACCATCATCTGCTCACATGGGAAAAAAAAAGCAGCAGCTCTTTACTTCTTCACTTAAATTTAAAACTCACAATAGCTCTGCACAGGAGAATAAAAGGAAATAGCAAAAATCAGTCATAAAAACTACATACAAATCAAACACAGGGCCTTTCTTTGAGAGGACTTTGGTGGTTATAAAATACACTCAGAAATTACACACTTCACTGTCCCTTCTTTAAGTAGTAAGCTTTACCTGATTCATGGGCCATGTGCACTATCAAATTTGTGGATTAACTGTGTAGTAGTGCAAAGATGGCTGAAGTCACCCAGTTATTACTTGTACCACTCACATCACCAGTGATAGAGTAAGTATCCTATCACACACCCTTGTGGTGGTGGGAGATGACATTCATTTTATCACACATGACAACGACACAGGATACTTCAAGGCAAAAAGGAAATCAGACCATTGCAGAAAAAAAGAAACAAACAAAAAAAAAACCAACCCAAACTAAAAAACTACAATCAAACCCAAACCACCACACTACATGAAAACCCAGAAGCTATTGAGATTAGAATGTCACCCACTTTACCTTCTTTATCAAGATAAATGTGTTACCTAATTACATAGAAAGACAGCATCTTGGTTTCATGCCTAATTTGAGAGGAAAATATTTAACACAGATAATATTTATGAAGATGCATCTTGCCTAAATTCCATGAGGGTATCATGAGGGGTCGGCATACTTTTAATGTGAACTGCAAAAAGAAACACCAGGAAGGTCCTCATGTTCTTAGATAATTTGCCCTGTGGCACTTTTTCAGAGTGTTTTTTTATTTGGTTGTTGATAGATCTTACATACAAAACTGAGCCCACAGATTGCTCATGGAACGATTTACTTTGGCATTATCGACATGCCACGATCAGTCAAGAAGCGTTATTTCTGACTTGTGAGTGGTTAGCACATATTCAAGAGAAGAACACCACATATAATGCCAACTGAGATATTTTCCAGGCAAGTGCTGATTGTGCCAAAGTCCTCAACACTTTTAGGGATGGTAGCTATTGCAAGAGTCACCAGACAGTTGCCAAAACCATCCCAGACAGCAAGTTCCTTGACCACACATAAGAAAAACTCTTGGGACAAAATAACTTCCTAATGACATTCTGCATTATTTCACTGTCAGGTTAATTCCTTGGATAGATTCATACACAAAGATGTATGCTTCTGCAAGACTATTATTCTTCGGTTCTGTTTTGACTACAAAATAAATGGTTAAATCCACTAGTCACTGGCTCATAAAACAATTTGTTGAAATAATGAATTCAAATATACTAATAGGATACAGAGGTTCACCATTAATTGTTTAATCCATAGCTGCATAATACTGTACTGAATTATTTTCCCTCCTTTTACCCCTGCTAGGAACTGACACAAGTACAATAATTAAAATAAATTTCGACATAACCATTTGGAAAATTGCCAACATTTTCAAGAACTTATAATTTTCTTCCTCTCCCTTTTCCCCCAGATAAAATACAGTTTTGACATCTTGGTAAAAAACAGTTGCAAACTGTTACTTACAATTTAGGGAAAAATCACTGTTTTAATCATGACCTTTCATCTGTCCTTGATTTGGAGGGAAAGGGTATGGGAAATTGGCCACTTACAGAAATAATCCTACTGGGCTTTCGCCTCATGGATTGACAGCCTCATGTGGCTAAACACATTCACAATTATAAATAAAAACTATCCCTCTCAAAATGGCAGAACTTATTCTCCGTCAAGCAAGATGTGCTTGGAGCAAGCACAGCTTTCAGTGGAGATGGTGAGAAATATGTGATAAATATCAACTCTTCTGTATCCTTCATCTCAGGCCACATTTGGGAAATGGATACTCCCAGTTATTATTTATCTAACACCCATAACAGGTAAATACTGGCCATGTCAGTATTATAAGAATCAAAAACACATTAATAAAGTCTAATGTTAATATAGGACGATAGTAATATATGCCAATAGGTTCTCTTCAATCCAATACTGTATCTGAATGTTGACCATTTGAAGAAAAGTACAGCTACACTATTAGCTGCAGTATCTTTACAGACATTTTTCTGACACGTGACAGATCACTCCATGTTTGCTGTTTAAGACTGTACAAAACCAGTGTTTTGTTGGCATTTGTCTGAGCTCACAAGAAACCAGTTCAGTGAGCTAAACCAGCAAAAAATGTTACACTTTTCAAAATTAACTTTTCTGCCGGCTTCAATTTCTGGTTGGGCTTTCCTTCGGGCAGAATATCCCAGTGCCTAGTTCCCTAGTGGGAATGTGTGCCCAGGGCAGGAGGTCAGCAGAGGAGGGCTGCCCATTTCTTCCAGCAGCCTCCAGCAGTAGGTTCAGGTAAGTGCATCACCAAACCACACACCAGAAGGGGACTTCGAGTGACCTCTGGCTCGCCTGCTGAAACCTTCTACAGTCTCTCCCTCGTGCCTTGAGTTCTCCAAGGGCAAAAATAGGTGTACTGAACCACACTTACCTTTCTAAAGGGCTCTGAGCACCAAAAAAGCCCATCCTGGAAATTGCCAACCAGCTCCCTATTGTAGAAGTTTCTAGGAACATCGTGAATATCACACCACCCTGCAAGAGGCAGAGGAGTGGATGCACCTCAGAGCACAGCCTCTGAGCTTTGAAGGTGACTTGTGAATCAAGGAAAGGAGGAGACAGAGCCGTTTCAGATTCCTTCGCACCTTTTCCTAGATGCTTATTTCCAAAATCAAAAGTAAAAACCAGAGCAATTCAACAGAAAACATTGCATAATGATCACACAAGCCCCAGTCACTCTGGAAAGGGGAAGACCCACTTCATTTCCCCTTTGGTGGACTCCCCTAACCACTTCTGCTTCTGTGCTGGAACCGCACCCAAATCACCAAGGAAGAGGACACACAGGAGCTTCTCCTGTGCACTTCAAACAGAGTTGGTAAATCAGTCGCTGCACTGCCAACAGCATTCCCACAAACACGTCTTTTCAGACAGCTAGGATAAGGTATGAGGTTTACCAGCTTGAAGCAGGCTCAGAAGTTTCAAAAGCCTCCTGAGAAAAGGGTAGGGGTTTCCCCTCTCCCTCCCACCACACACTACCTCCCAAAAGCTGGGGAGGCACCAAGCCGAGCAATTTGGAACAAGACCCACGGCAGCAGATCGGCCCGGGCAGAAACAACGCTTGTCTGTCTAGGTAAGATCCCTGCCAGCCTTCCTGCTAAAATTAGAAAATGGGCGACAGTACCTTGGCGCCTGTCACTTGCTGGAGACAAATCCTTCGCTCTTTTCACAGCCAAGGGGTGGCATTTTGATTTCTGCCTGCCAGCTCCAAGGCACAGTGCTACCTTGCTATCGGCCCGGCTCTTCGGTGGCAAGACACTCCCCTGGCATCAGCTGCCTGCTCTGCCCTCCACCTCGGCACCATCCTTCTCCCCAGACAGAAGACATGGTAGAAAGCTGAGTAAGGGTTGGCACAGCCTGAAATGGGCAAAACTTTCTGGAGCGGGGACAACAACTTTCACTTGCCACAGATTAAAACTCCAGCCTGGCTAGGTCAAGAAGTAAATTCAATGTGGAAGCTGGCATGCTTATAATTCACACAGTGATGTCAATATCACTTTTTAATCAAAAGATCTCAACCTCTTTCACATAGATCACAAACACTAAGCGTCACACTATTCCTGTGAAAGAGCAATGAATTATCGTGCCCACTTTTATTAAAGGTATTTAAGTTGATCTATTACCTATGTAAGTTACAGATATATCCTACTGTCACAATCTTAAACACACTGATCCTCACAAATCTTCTCTGAAGTAGGGAAATGCTGTTTTCTCCCTTTTGAGTAATTGGAAACTCCTGTGAAGACAGAGTATGGCCAAATGCAAATGATCTAAAAATCCACCTAAACCCTGGGCCTCCACTTTAAACTGGCTAGACCTTCCTAAAGGCCTAGTGACATCCAGTAAGAAAACATTAGGTCAGGGAATTAGGCAGAGTTTAGGTCTGAATTTGTTGAAAATTGCCCTCAATGCACTCAGGTATCTTCCCTGCCAGAGCCCCCATCAGCCCAAGCATGTCATGAAGCTCTTGGCTACAAACCGAGGCTGGAGCCAAGTGTCACAGGGGACAAGCCTACACCGGCTCAGCTGCACAATCAGGGCTTCAGGCTGTCAACTCTCAAAGCAGCAACCATTCCCTCATCCATATCTGAAACAGAAAATACACAAGAAATCTGTCATAGGAATAATAATTAAAAAGTTTTCATTGGAACAAATTGCCTGCCCTCTCAGTTAAAGACCCAATATAGACACATTACTTCAAGAAAAAAGTTGCTTTCCTCCCTTTATTGCTTCATCTTCCTCATAATAAATTATTTTGTGATCACTAGAGAGGTCTGTGCTGTAGAAGTAACGCTGAGAGGAAGAAACATAAAGACTAATTTTTTTTATTTAATTTTTGAAGGTGAAAAATCTCTTGGGTAAAAAATGACACTTCTGTTTTTTCTAAGCTATATGTGGGTTGAAATACTTAGTATTTGGCTATGTCTGCATGTACATTATAAAGTTACCATGCTATTACAGCTATTATTGACAAACCTCTTCAAAGAATTGTGTTTTCTTTCAACTGTGAAATGCAGTGTGTTTACACAAAACAGAACATAAGAAGATGCTCCTCACCCTACTGTTTTAAGTCCACACTTTATGAAACTATCATTAGATTGCTATCTCACTATAAAAGGTCAGAAAACAAAACACAGCTCTCAGAAAATTATACAAAATCCACGGGTTTGGATTTTTAATATATATTTTTAAATATATTCAGATCTCATTTACCCTTATATTTGACACAAATGAAAATAAAACAGCATTTTAAGCTCCTGGAAATGACAATATCATGTTATCTAGATAAGTAACACAAAGCTATTATTGAAATTCTGATAGCATTTGCTTTGCTGGTAAAGGAAAATTACCTGTAATGCATAGTTTAAATAATTACTTTTAAACAAAAGCTTCTTTTCCACACCACTTAGTTATCTTCTGAGACCAGCTCAGCAGGGCTATGTATTTTATAAAAATTGCCTTCACACTGTTAATGGTGGGGTGTGTGTTGTCAGCACAGGAGAAAACATGGCCATTTGACTCCTGTTCCTCATATTAGGAGGTGGTCCAGACACTGAAGAGCCAGAACTCTGGTGTGCATTTGAGTATGTTAGTCACATTTTGTTTCCTAATGACAATTGGCAAGAGCATTTCTGGACAATGAGTCACACTTACACTGGAAAACTTGTAATTGTGCTAACAACAACAACAGCAGCAACAACCACCACTTCTGAAGTCTCTTTCACTGATGTTTCACTTGATACCAAGTCTCCTGCCAGGAAATTATTTTCTAAGATCTTGTCCAATATGTCTCCATTCTTTTTCTCTCACACCCAACCTTGGATCTTCCCTGTGCCACATCAGGAAATGGTCTAACAACCGTGAGCTATGCTGTGGTGAGTTTATGTGGCAGATAACCAACACAAATCATCCATATAGCTTCCTGGTAGATCTTATTTCCCCTCCGAGGAAGCCACAGTCAAAATGCACTTTGATCCACAGAGCATGGGCACTGAAACCTGAAGTCCTCCTTCCAAAGAAGCCACAGAGCAAACTCACACCTGAACCTGTGGCTCCAGCTCCAAGTCCTGGGTGCAGATCTTACTGGCCCCATGGGAACAGCGGGTCCAGCTTGGTTTGGTCACTCCTCTCCTTCACCACCAAGCCTTTCATGTGAATAGCACACACACCTCCATTCTCACACCCTTACATTCAGCAAGTAATTCGCTTGATTAAGTCATTCTATGGTTATATTATGTGGTTATATTATGTGGTTATTCACATGGTTAAATTAATTGGTACTGAATTTTTTTTTTGTTTTTTTTGAAGTGATCAAACCTCTAGAAATGAAAAAAAAACCCTCTGGAAATGAAAAACGATGATTTTTCACATGCACAAACACCACAAATGTTACTTGCACTTCAGAAATGAATTTCCTAAATGAGGTACTCTCTTTCCTGTGTTCAATAAGTATCTGGTTGGAAGCAGAAAAGGAGTAAAAAATTTCTTGGGGTTTTGTAAATGATCACAATACTGGCTAAAGAAAGAAAGCAGGATTTGTCCACTGCATTCACTCTGTATTTCAGAGAAAGCTCCATAGAGCTGACATTTGCTGGAATTTTAACTAACTTTTAAATGATGCCTAAGGAAAACCATGGAAAATGTTCACTAGCCTTTTTTCACATGTTCTGAGGTGTCCACAACACATCAGCTTCAGCCGAAGGCTTACTCATCACCTCTGAAAAACAGTCCAGATGCACACTGCTTCCAAGTAAGCTGGACCAACACTTCCCAGTGCAAAGTGATATTATTAAACACACACAGAAAGCCAGAAAGCCAGATAAAGCTCTTGACTAGTTTTTTTTCCTGTCCTAAGTAAAGAGCATTTCCTCTTTCACAAAAGAAAAAAAAAAAAAAAACAACCAAACAAACCAAAACCCAAGAAGTTAACACCCACACATAAGCATCAAAGGCAAAGGAAGGCAAAGCTTCTCAGAAACCTTGCCCTTCAGCTGGCCCAGCTACACCAGAGCTGGTTAGACACACAGACCAGGACTAGAAACAGCAAAGGGACTTCTCATAGGGAAGCATGAGTAAAATAACTGAGCTTTTAACTCCTGATTCACTTACTCCCATTATCCACGCACCTAACACAACACGCACCCTTGTGCAAGACATATAAAACCATCTCGTTCACAGGAGGAAGGCAGAGGAATTGCTTATACTCAGGGCAACACTGTTGAGCAACACTTTTTCATTGTGGGCTTTTTTTTAAAAAAAAAAGATAAAAGTTTTTTTAAAGAACAAGCAAAATCATTAGCTGAAAAATGACCAGGAGCATTCTGACCTAAACTGAAGAAGTAAAAAGAATCCACCCATGCACATATAAAATTTTCTCACAGAAGTCAGAAACAAGCATGTAAACCACCAGATTATAATTTCAGATCCCCAGCAGATTGATCCAAGGCATTTCTAGGTTTATGACATTTCTGCAAGACTCTCATGTCACTACTTCATTCTCAATCTCATCTCAGCAACACTGCTTTTAGGAAGAAGTCACATTTGATCAGTTATCTACTCTGCTGCTTCTTAGAGCAACACGATTTTCATTGCTCATGTTATTTAGGTAAGAGATCAACACTCATCCTGCCTAATGTGATAATGGTTTGAAAACCCATTGAGATTACTTAAAAAAAAAAAAAAATCTGGTCTTGGTTGCATTAAAACTTTTTTCAAAGAGTAACGCAAACCAATAGTTTCAGCTTGTCAGAAACTCATCAAGACATTTCACATGTTTTCTGGTGCACTCAGCTTCTTTAATTATAATTTCCAGTTTGGCCCCATTCTCATGGTTGTATCAGAGAAGGATGTGCATGACTGTAACTTGTGTTATCTGGGAATAGTCATCCACAGCACTTAGTTACTTGAGCAACTGCTGGGTGCAAAATGAAGGGACAAGGAAGAACCTTATCCTGTCTCTTCAGGGCTATAAAATCATCCTAATTCCTTCTTACCTGACAGTTCTTGGAGCCAGAATCCACAAAGACATGACGGTAAGCACTCTCACACAGGAACAGTCCAGTAAGATACCACAATGTAATTTGAACTTGCTCCTTTCACATAAATATGATACCCTTTAGACCTGGTAGGTCTAATGATCCTACATTAGAGTTATCCACTCACAAGCCACTCTTGGAAAAAAGATTCAGTCATGAATTTTTACAAAAACCATTGCAAGCGAAACCAAAACTAAAGCCATATATGCAAATAAAGGTTTCAGATCTCAAAGTTCAGGATGAGAGAGAAAACAAATGGTGGGCAAGAACAGGGGCTTCCTCTCCTTCACAGCCACACTCAGAAATGCATGCAAATATTGTGAGCTTGCAGATTACCAATTTAGAAGCTGGTTTCATTTTGAGACCTTTTTGGAGGGGAAGTAATACACTAACAGCAATTCCTCCCAACCCACTTCCCACCTTTGCCACACAGACTCAAGTTCTCAGGTTGACCAAAACCATATCAGCAACAGATAATGGGACTGTAATGAGAATTTGCCTGATAACATTTGTATTATTTGCCAAAACAGAAGCAAAATCTGAGGTGTACATACAACCTTGGACAAACTGCTTTTCATTGTTCCCTAGAGCTACACTGTCCAGCCTACTATGGGTGTCCAAACTGCAGACAACAGATTTAGCATGTTTTACCACATCTGCATGGAGGAAGTTTCTGCAGCTGTACCGATACCCAACCCAATACCCACTCTTTCTCATCAAAATCATATAGAGGGAAAATTAATAAAACTTTTATACTTTATTTGGGAAAAGGTTGAATATTTTTTTTTTTTTAAATGATTAAGACAACCTGAAAATCCAGAAAAAAATTACCAACATTCCTTCTCTTTCAGTTTCTGGCTGCTTTTCATCTTCATCAGTAGGACAAGTTCTGCCACATGGTTCAAATTGTTTTACAGATTCATCTTTCTACTGCCATTTTTTCAGTAATTTAATGCAAGGATAAACAAGGAGATATATATATGTATAAATATATTTATATATACATGGACATGTTATATTTGACAGTTGTCTCTTCCACCTTTTCCATGTTACTTGTTACCACTTTAACTGCAATGCCTTTGTAGTGGGATCTATGTCTTTCTATTCTTACTCGCACTTACAGTTCAAATTTTATCAGAGTTTATAGTAAAAAAGTTTAAATGCTAAGGTACTGCAATAAAAAAAATCACTCACTATTCCTCTTGTGTAGAAGGGCACATCTATGAAAATCAAAAGGAGCATGTGAAAAAAATAATTTATAACTATTTGAGAGCTGAATGTATCCTGATCAAAGGCAGTGGAAACAGAGGCTGAGCCTGAAGAATTATCTGAAGTCTGCCATACTTTAACTACCAGTTCCTAGCAGACAACAAAACTGCTATGAAAAAGCACAGAAACTGAGCTTTAATACTAAACATATGACCCAGCACACAGGGAGACAACCTGATGCATTACATTGGTTTGCTTGGAGATGAGGTAACTTCACAGCATGAAACAGATGCCAAAATACAGTTTTAAAAATTTCAAGAAACCAAGAAAGCACTTGCAAATTAAAAAAAACACAAACAGCTGAACCCAGAATTTAAATTCTTCCAAACCAAACAACATATCACTAATTAACTTTAGTTACATCTTGTTAGATGTTTATTAGCGTCATACACAATAGAAAACACATTTAATTCTCACACAAAAAAATTTTGCACCTAAAAATCCATTTTTTCAATGCTGCTGTTTAGTTTGCATTGATGAATCTTCTCAGAAGTGCAAGGGACCATACCATTTCAGATTAGAAAATTATTTATTCTCTTATCATCCACAAACTTATTTGGAGCTCTGAGTTTGAACCAAGGTTGCTCCATGTCCCTGCTAATTCTCAGTCACAGGAATTAGGCACTTCTCCTGTGATGTAGCTAGAAGCCCCCTCCAAAAAGCAGCACACTGCTGCTGTGCTTAGGCTGTACAGATGAGTGAGGAAGGCACTCAAGGCCCTACAGGGCTTATTACCCCTCTGTCAGGCAACGCAGGACAGGTGGATGCAGCAGGGAATTTCAAACAGGGCAATAACATATTTCGGCATTATTTACATTTTCTGGATCTCTGAATATTAAAACTTAAATGTATTCTCACAAATTTGTAGGAGGGGGAGGAAAATCAAGGATTCTAGCTACAGTGTGCTATGAAGAAAAGGCAGAGAAGCAGAATCACATCAGTTGCTCCCTATTTGGGTAAGCTCGATCTTTTATGACAGAGTTATAGGGCCAAGTACTGCAGTCTCACTCAGAGACATCTGATGTATCAATAGCCTTGCCTCAGTAAGAACCCAGGAACGACTGCAGGACGATTTATGTAACTGACTGGAGCAGGAGCTACACCTGTTTTTAAGATTGCTTGACACGAGCGATTAACCAACTACCTGTGGCTGTTCACACCCCGCCAATATTTTGCCATTTTGGCTGATTTATCTATGATGCATGACTGCCTCAGGCTGAGCTTTTTGGAAAGGGTACAACTGTTTCGAAGAAGAAGATTAAGGAATATTACACTTAAAATTCTTCGTGCTCTTCCTCTGGAAAAAAACCTCCAGCACTTCAAGCTTTGGAGGAAGATTTGAAATCTGGCAGCCCGGCTGTGGCTTTTGTGCCTGAGAAAAGCCTTTTGTCCTTAGATGTGCTTCAAGTAAGCCCTTAGGACTGTCTTTGCAAACTGCAGTTCTCTAAGGATGAATGGCTTTCCAAAGTTGTTATTGTGCTTTCAGCACAGTTTTCATAGGAAAGCAAGCGTTGCATCTTGATTATACTGTATTTCACCTCCACCCCATTTAAAAAACATGTAGAAAAGGAAATGAGACTAAAGTAATCAAATGAGTCTTCAAAGAAGAGAACACAGTGAAGTCACAAATATCACACAAGTACCTTAGTGAAACATTTCTTGAAATAATGCAAACACCAGCTCAGCTGTCCACACAACACAGTTGTTGCCCTTGAACCAGGCAACTTTGCCCGAGTAGCTCACATGCTCTGCCACCTATTCCACTGGCTTATTATTTCCCAGCCTTTATTGCATTTTTCCTCAAGCTGCCCTCATGGCAGGGAAGCAGTTCTGCCCCTGTCACAAGTGAGGAACCAGCAAAGTGAAGCATTTACCCACAGTTACACAGACTGAGGGAACAGGGAACTCAGCCTGACTGTGCAGGTCCTAGGCCAGCCTCATCTCCCAGAGCTGAGCCAGCCCGCTGCCAATTCACATCAGCACTTCCAAAAATGCCTCGCCAGCTAGTAAGGAAACACACCTCTTACCTGCCAAGTCTCCTAGCTTAAATTCTCAACTCCTTTTTATTTTCTTCTGCTTCCAACACTGAAGGCAAGGAAGGAAAAGAAAAAAAAATGTATCAAAGAAGAGCCACAACTATCTCATTCAAAACCTGTTTCATATTCACTACATTTTATCCTGAGCAAAAATCTCAAGAAAATAAGCACAGTTTCTCCATTCATTTCCCCACAGAACTCAGATCAGGCTGTTAGAAATGCTCTCCTTATAATGAGATGCTAACCCTGACAGCAAGACCTATGGCATGAAGAGGAAAAAGGGATCTTGTTAAAGGAAAACTAAACAACAGTTTAGCAATGGGAATTCAGGGAAGCAATGGGTATTAAGGAAAAGATGGGTATTAGTATCCCAGTACAGCAAGGTGCTTATTCAGAGATCCTTAGGAATACACGTAACTTTAATTAATTAGACATCTTTACTCAGATGGACACGAACTCACACAGGAACCTTCAGTGTCTGCAGAGGGGAAAAAAGGAGAGATAGGCACACGTGGGAAACAGAGCCATAGTCAGCTGAAGTCGATAGAAAGACTGACAGCAATTTCAGTGGACTTTGGAACATACCCAAAGTGGCAGAAGAAAAAAGATGCAGCAGGAACTGGGAGAATAAATGAGAGGGAAGATTAATAACTTCAAGAAATATTATTAGTACACCTTAAGAATAGCTGGGGAATTCCAAGAGGAGGGGTTAGATTCTGCTCTTCAGGCTCATAAATGTTGGCTTGTGCCATCAAAATCAATGGAGTAGTTTTAGATTTACATCACTGTAACTAAGAACAAAATCAAATTAAGGAGTACAGAGTAACTGGAGAAAAACCAAGAATTATTGAGCGTTCCAACACTGGGAGGCACTCAGATACTATAGTGCTGAAGGCCATGTTAGTAGATTGATTAAATGATTGATCCATCAGTAGGAGATTTATCCAATATGGGGGAGGAAAAAGAGAGCTCTAAGGCAAGACTACTAATCAGCTATTATTTATATTTTCTGCATGCTATAAACATACAAAGGAGATGCTTTATAGAATTTGCAGTAATAACTGAGATTAGTTCTAACACTCTAGAGATTACTTGTTACATATTTCTTCAACATTTTGAAGGTGTTTTGGAAAACTATTTTGGAAAACATTTTCATAACAAAATCCAAGGACTTCCATGTTCTCATTCAGATCATCTCTTCTTTGAATCTTACAGACTGATAACAAACACTACAAAAACTACGCCCAGAGCCAGTTCTACTAGGAGACATCCACTATGTTTCTCAGATGAATAATGGAGAATTTCTCTACACTTCATTGCTAGGCTCATCATGGGTTTGGTATATGACAGTGTGAAAGAAGCAGTTTCTTTTCAACAGTTTCATGCTCCCAAAAACACAGACTAGTTTCCTGCAGACACCTACTTTCACTAATGCATTGCAATCCTTCACGTCATATACATCCCACCTCTGTTCTAAAAGCACAAACTGTAACAAAAATTAAAGCTCTAACTTGAGTTAATCTTTCTTACCTTCTATTTACTTCTTTGTTCTAAAAATCACTGTAATTATCACATTGGACCCAAGTCCTTACCACTCAGATTTCAAATCACAGGAACTTTATCTGATTCGATTCAAAGAGCCTCAACCAAAGAAAATTCCATCCAGTCTGTCATTTCTATGTTTAGTCCCCCAAATCCACCCATTTCTAATGATACCTGCAACAAAGGTAGTCACATTTCGTGACATCTGTCACCCATATATTCACACATTTTTATCACTTCTCTAGGAGATGGCCTACAGGCACAGAGAAGACTACTGCTACTAACCTGGGAAGATCTATTTAATCTCAAATTGTAGAGATATATGTGTAAATAAATGAAACAAGACGGTCTATATAGTTCCTTCACCCACAGCTAGACTTTGATTAGTAACTACAAGCTCAGTTCTTTAATTCTAACTAATAATCAGACCATCAAATAAATATTCAGGTTTAAAGTTTTTTTTCTTTTGAGTAAGTTCATAAAAGATAAAAATAATTTTTTGGAGTCTTTAAGGGAGAATCCTGATTTCTTTTCAGAGTAGAGGGTTTCCTTGGCTGGATTCTTTTCTAATAGAATCTAAGAAGACTTTTCAAACCATAAGGCAACTTTAACCAGAACAAGAGGGAGGTTTCCTACAATGCTGCAGAGTGTAAGCAGAAAGCTACACTTCCCATACGGAAGGTGAATTTGTGTTTCATGTATGAACATTTATAACAGGGTTCTGTCAAACACAGCATGACACTCAAAACACTGTCCAGCTCAGCATTCTTCTATTAATTTGTGTATCACTGATGACTGAAAAGATTTGGGTCCTATTCCATGGTCTAGTGAAGACAAGTACCATTATTATTATTATATATTAAGCCATTCTTAAATACAGTTTCAGAAAGAAATGACTTTATAGCACTTCCCTAGCAATTCCATATGTTTTCATGCTCAACACTTGGCTGTCGCAGGATCACAAAGGTACGACTCAAAACACTGTGGAAGGGAATTTCATAAGGTTCCACCTGGATATTTGTTTGAGTGTGTTTGCTCAGTTTTACACAGATTGGGCTTTTCACTGTAATTCCAAGGAATTTATTGTAGAATACAGGTTAATAAATAGGCCACCAGTGCATGTACCATCAAAAATTAGAGATCGGAGTCTTTGGCATAGCAGCATTTATAATTGCGAGTTTTCATCTGCTGCATAGAGGAAACAGAGCAGAAAACCTCTCTGAAAGAGAAGTTTCCCTTTCTTCCATCTCCCAAAAATAAACAAAGATATTGTGAAAGGTTTACAGTAAGACCCATGCAAAACTTCCACCACAAAATGTAAAAATACCTCATGCTCCATTACAAATCTGAAAAACAAGACAGCATCAGCAAGCAACTTTCACACAGTGATTGTTAAATCAGAAACTAAAGAAAAGTTTTGAGGTTGAAAAAGAACTATGATTTTAAGAAGAAATTACTTGAAGTGCTTTCATGTGGCCAAAAGCCAGGGAAAATTAATATTTTTCAGAAACCAAAAACTACCTTGATGGGCAAGGGCTCTTACAGACCAGTAAAAAAGTAATTTACATGGCCTCTCAGACATCCCCAAACTTATGTTTAATAGCAGTGTATCTTTATCTTCAGGTGCAAGCATACAACTTGTCTCAACAGTTGGAAAAAAATTATAATTCAATGTCACATCTACATATTTTATGAATACCTCTAGAGATGGT
>NW_008591549.1:0-23561 GCF_000691845.1 Merops nubicus | reverse complement strand
TTTCCCTTGGCAGCCTGTTCCAGTGCTCACCCTTTTGGTTAAGAAATTTGAACTTGAACCTAACAAAAGCCTGGAAGAGCATCTCAAGAGGTTTTAACTGTTCTGTTCACCTCAGTGAGGTGTTAACACTGATAAGAACGACAATAATGGGGTGAAGTTTAAACTATTTCAAGGCTCACATATGAATAAAGAACAGGTTTGTACAAAGCATTACATGAACTTATCCAATGATGTTGTAGCCATGTGCTATTTGAAAGATAACCTGTTTACCCTCCCCCAGTCTAACAAGGAACCAGCCTCACAGAGCCTAAACACAGTACAACCACCACCCAAACAAGAGAGGAATAAATTCAAATGGCTCAACAGAGGTCAAAAATAACACTTAAGTGACCTGTAGGAGTAGAGCTGATTTTGTAGGCAACCTCAAAACAGTATTCACACCCTTTTTTACCCTTCTCTCCTCTCCCTGCAATACTTGTACAGAAAATTTCTTAAATCAGATATGGCAGAACCACTAATAATCCATTTGCACTCTGGGTGAGCTTGGCTAATGAATTCAAATGAGAGCAGAAGCAAACCACAGACTGCCAGTTTTTTAATATCCTCATATTTTCTAGTAATGGTATAATTGTAATTAATGTTTACATTGTTGTGTATTTTATTGTTGAGTCTTTAAAGTCCTCTGGGATCCCTTTGGGATATACAGCACTATATAAATGTAAGTTGTTATTATCAAATAACAATCGCTGGTCATTTAAATTCTACAATAGCGACCTGATTATACTTAACCAAGTTAAAGCTTTAATAAAAAATGATTATGTATAATCTCAATTAAAGATATTTTTCCACAGTTCAAAGAACCCAAAGTTCTTTGCACTGAGTCTGCAAGTGCCCCACAACACTTGAAGCTTAATCCTGCTGTACTGAAATTAGTTGGGACTTTTGCTTTTACTTTCAATGGAGAGGCGATAAGATGCTTGGCAAAGAGTTAAATATCTCTACAACTCTGCCCTTCTAAAAGAGCAAAATTAAGATTTGTTTCCAAAAATCCTCTAGTATTGCTCCCGAAGCACCTATAACAGCCATTAGGCTGGGGTATATAATGTATACATTATATTTCTGAGAAATTATCTCAACATAGCAGAGAGATTCCTGAGCTTCCACTACAGCAGTTGCTTCAGTGATGGTGCTGCCAATTGGGTGCAGTGCGAAGCGTGAAGGTGGCAATTGACCCTTCTTTTCTGTGGTTAGAAGTCCTGACTTCCTCCACTTCTATTATATATCCACAGGGACACAGGCTTCAAAATATTTACCCTCAGTCTGTGCATGAAATAGTTCACACAAAAAATTTAGGATGCAGTAGATTCTGGAAGTGCTGTTGCCAGGCACGCTTCAAAACCCCAAAATCACAGATCCCTGATAAGGTACACTGACATTTTATACACAAACTCTTGTAGGAGATTTTTTACTTGGCTTTGAACTGTTTGAAATCACATCTTCAAGCTTTGAATCCACTGGGGAAAAAACTAATTTACCTGAAAGTCCAATACATGAAAAAATGACTCTAGAACTTAAGGGAAAATCTTGCTTTTGCTCTCTCCTTATAAATACCACAAGACTGGGGGGTGTGGGTGGAGACATGTCTTTTTTGGCTGACCTCTGCCAAGTCATTTCCCTTGCTTCAGGTTTCTCACCTGTGGAATGGGGGTAATGGCATTAACCTTGTAACTGTAGATGGGTCTACTTCATATTTCAGAGATAACAGATCATTTTGTGGACCTTTTAGTATCAAAAAAAAAATCAAATTCATTCCAGAGTCAATGACCTGTTGGTAAGTGATGACTAGTCCAACTTAAATTGGGTTAAGAACATAAGTCAGCCCAGGATTCCTCCAGCAGAGATGGACAGACTGCCTACAGGTGGTAAAGGCCTAATAGAGGCTGAAACATTTTTGCTGAAAAGCATCTCTCTGTGCCAACTACAAGGCAAGCTCAGATGATAATGTTAAAAATTTAGTGAGCTCAGAAAAATGCCTAATATTAATTACGATGAACCTGGAGCCACAACCTTGATTTTAATCAGTTCTTGAGTTTCTGAAGTGCTTCTTTTTAAAAAAAAAATAAAAAAAGAAGGAAAAAGAATCTAAGGTTTGATCTGAACTTCACACCTTCTCTTGCCTCCTCCCCAAATATTTTTTAAATTGAGAAATTACAGTGGGTTCAATTTTACATGAAAAATCTAAGAATAATTACCTTCAGAAAATGCCATCAAAAATTTCCCCCATCAGAAATATAAACATTTTGTTTCAAAGCTGATATTTTCAAAACTAAAGTGCTCAAATTCCATGTAAAAATTGTTAATTTTAAATTAAAATAACAGGAGAGACTGAATGTCTTTGAGAACTGTTAATTCTCCAAGATGTGCACTAAGATCACAGTCAGTGAAGATCCCTCTCTCCAGCAAAACAATGCTGATGTGTCATAGACCTTTCACATACAGTTAATGACTTCAGTGGCACTCAGCCAGCCTCCACCAGCTGAGAATATGGGACAGAAGCACCAGCTGAAACCAGGACTCCCTTGTAGGAGCCTCTCTATACATGCAGAGCAACAGAGAGCTCTCACAATACAGCTTGTAATTTAAAAGGATAGCACAACCAAAAGATGAGAAGTATAGATTATTATTAAAGGGAGCATGCCTGTGGCATAGTGACAGAGAAATCTGGGAAACAGCAAGGCATGGATTTCTTGAGTTCTGAGCTCCCAAATAACGATTCCTTTCTTAAGGCAGTTTCTTGCAGTCAGGATGGAAGTTAAAATTTAATAAATAAATAATAGCCAGAAGTGTCTAAGTAGCGCAGTCATGCATCAAAACTCCACATATATTAGCTAACTTTGATTTTAAAGTGCTACCCCACTGATCTTTCCTGCCTGCTGAGGCATGCTGTCAGTGGGGTTCTCCAGCTGCAGAAGGTGGTGGATGGTCATATGCACAGAGAGGTTTCCCCTGAAGTACAAGTCTTCCACCAGCACTGAGAGTGCCCAAGCTGCCAGAAAGCACTGCCTGTTGTTCAGCACGTCTTTCTGGGATGTGTCAGCAGAGGAGCACGGGGTGCTGTCCATCAGCCAAGCCACAATACACCCTGACACACCAGCTAGCTAGAAGGACTTGGAAGGCTAAGTCAGGGGTGATATCTTGAGGTGGCAAAAAGATGTGGGAGGTGTGGGGAGGAAAGGAGAGGGGGCGGGGGTGGTACGAGTTCCATATTGTCATTTCACTGGAAGGACACAGAGTGTCACAACCAATTACTGTTAATTTGCACCAGCAGTACAGTCAGCCTGAGCCTGGCCAGCGAGGGTGACAACCAGCACTTGCAGAATCCCATAATGAGGGGGCAGGGCTGCTTTGCTGGAGCCGCTTCACTCAATTAGGGGACAAGGCTTTTAATGCTGCTCTGCACAACCAAAGCAATTTTGATTACTTAAGTCTCTATTCAGAATGAGTCAGAAGCTGAAACATTTTTTCTCTTTTTTTTAATTATTTATTTTTATTTTAATATAATTTATCTACAGGGTATTCTAATGGTAATAAACTATCGGAAGCTAGAGACATTAGCCTCTGTTGGTGCCTAATGTTGAAATATTCTTTTAAAAATATGTTCAAAGAGTATCTAGTCCAGCAAATAAAACAGATTAAAAAAAAGCAAGCAATCAATACTATGCCAAAAGCGAGGGCCAGATTTTGTTCTTATTCATGGAGACTTAACTGTGAAACTTTGGAAGAGGATTTTGGTAGAACAGCAAGAGTTTCATAACAGCACAGTTAAGAGCAGCAGCGTGCTTTCCTCATGTCCTGTTCTGTCAGGTTTACACTTAGTATTTGGCTGATTCTGTTAGACAAGTACTAAAACTGCACTACCTCCCAAGTAGTATATAACATTTTCTTTGTCCATTTGTTTAATGGATGGGTTCAGAGGGTTCATGTTTAAAAAGTGTGATTTGATCCCAAGAAACTCACAAAACCTGAAAAGAAGTCTGTCAATGTTCATTGAATGTTTCCAAGTTATTTCTGCTAGCTTAGGCCCAAACCTTAGTTTCCACTGTTAAAAGTGAAGGTGTACAAATAACTGTGCCTTAGGGATACCTGTGCTGGGCAAAAGGGCAGCCAGCAGTTTCAAAGTAGATCCTGTGGACAAGATGCTGTTGCCAACCTCTCCTTACCATTGTGTTTTAGGGTTTCACCAAGATCAGGACCAGCTGAATTTAAATTAAACATGATTTGGAGCAAGGATCCCCATGTACACCATATCCTAATATCTGCCTTAACCAGTGGTGTATCAGGATCTACTTATGAGTCTTTTCAGTTGAAGCTCTGCATAAGCACTTACATGTTCCTTGGCACAGGGAGTGGAACCCAGTTACCTGTTTCCACAGGGATCACCCTGCTCACAAACCTACAGAAGTTTCTGTTTCTTTCTCTGTGAACATGTATGCATCAGTGTACGTATATATGGACTAAGAATGGAAGAATGGAATGTGAGAAGTGGGAAAAACTACATCCAAGACCTTTCCTTGGTTCAGGAAGAAAGGAGATCCATGTTCTTATCCTCTATGTGCCTGTGAGCAGTTCTCTTCACTAGGCTGCATAGTTACTGAGTGTTCTTGGAAATCCCAAGAAATCAAAACGTTTGTTTCATATGTATTGAAATGAATCATTTTGATGTTCAGAATTTTATTTTCATCTTTATTTTGGCTGAAATCACTTATCAGATGTGACCCAAATTTCAAAAAAACTTTAGCTGCTTAGAAACTGAATTTCATTCAGGATGCATAAATTTGTTTCTGTGGAAAAAAAACTCTACCCAAATATGCAACATTTCAGTATTTCACCAGCATTTCTTACACATGGGTGCAGGGGATTGGGGGTGTGCAATTGAGAGATAGGGATTCCTTATCAAAGAAATCAAGAAAGACTGTTTATCACCCACACTTATCCCTATATCTGCTCTAGCACAAAGCCAGATTTTTCCACCAGCCTCTGAAGCACCTGGTACTGCCCAGTTACTGTGGCAGGGTACCCAAACATCTGAAGCATTAAGGACACGGAGTGGGTATGGGCTTTGCCTAAAACGCATAACCAGGAACATTGCAAACTGCTGTATTTCTCAGCTCCAGTACAGCTATGTGTGTATAATTTATTTAAGATTTGACTCGGCAGGGTAGCTGCATGCAATCAGCATATTGGTTTTGTGAAGGTTCCCTCCTATTGCCCCTTAGACAGATTTTAACTGTCAGTATATTGGCCTTTTGAATTTCTGTTTTCACAATACCATAAGCTACTTGAACATACATTATTATATACTAATCATTGCTTGTCCATTTTTTTTTTGAGACTTACAGGCAACAGAACAGAACAAGAAATGCAATTTAGTTAGAACTTCAAAGCACAGTTTTGTTATCATCCAAACTGGGCTTCTTTTATGCCTCTTTCACTGTTTCGTTTTAAAAGTGAAAGGAAACCGGTTGCTTAAATTTGTTCTTTCAAATTTCTACCCATCTCCTCCTGCTGTCAAAGGAGGGGCTTTATGATGATAGATAGGCTGATCCTGAGATCAATCACAGATAGAAATATATTTACTGTCCTCAGATAGTCCTAGTATTACTTACATACACATGAATTAAAGATTGCCTAAATCCTGCCTCTGAAAATGTCCAAACTTTAAAAAGACAGAGATCTGTATTTGAATTTCATATCCATCTCATATCTCTACAGTGAGAAGAACAAAAATACCCAATGCAATCACACCTGAGCTCTATAAAAACAGGTTCTTTCAAGATTTGATGTCATCTTGTGAACCTGGGTACACAACGAATCAGCCCTAAAATCGCAAGCAGAACAGCTCCACTCCTCTCTCACCCTTGTTCCTTTTCAGGAGTGCCTTTGTATGGTTTAGTTTTGCTTCTAAAGTGGATTAAGCTAGACTCCATACAGCATTTTTAGTGGCAAACCAAAGTGCCCACAACAGGAACTAGTGCAGAACAGTACTGTGCTTTGGTGCATAGCCAAGCACGGTCAGTAATGACCTAATACAGAGTAAGTCTCAATACTATGCTCAGGTATAACAAGGTGCTGGGTGCTTGACAAAAGTATTATAGTGAAAAATTTGATGGTTTATGTTGTGCAAAAGGCCATATTACTGTAGATATTCAGAATGGTGCCTTTATAAATCAAAATGCACAGCTTGGCCACCTTCCATATTTCTAAACTTAAATCTCAGATTTGAAAAACTCTCTACTACAGATGCAGTGGGAACAGCATCTCAGACAGGACAAAGCAGGACTAGGATGATGGACTTCAACTTTTCGTATGATGGCTCTCCGACCATTACTAGCAGCCATGGTTACTCCATCTCCCTTATCCTCTCATCCATTCCTTCTTTCTTGTTCACCAAACAGTCTGGCCTGGACAACAGACAGCCTTTGTTAAAATCCATTTAGTTCCCTGAGATTAAAAAAAAAAAAACCAAAACACACAAACCACCAAACCTCCTCCAAACACAATTTAAAAAAAACAAATCAAGAAAGTCTTTAACATTTAACTAAGAAACTGACAAAAAAAAAAAAAAAACAACAAAAAACCCAAAAAACAACTAAACAAAAAAAAAAAGAAAAAGAGGAAAAACTTTCACACAATAGGAAAAGTTCATCTGGGTGGAACAATTGGTATTGGAGCAGAGAACAAGAAACTGAAAAGGTTTAGGTTTTTCTGCATGAAAGGGGTAACTCAAATACACACTCAAGGGGACAGTTATACATATGTTTTTGAACTAAAACTCTAACCTGGCATGATTCATTTTGGCCTTACTTTTGTCAAAATATTGGAGTCCATATGGCACAAAGCAAATAATTTTACATTTTTGTTTTAAACCCCTATGTGTTTTTCTTGTCTGTTCCCTTCTCTTCCACCACACACACTGGCAGCCGTTACCAATACGCCAAATGCCAAATCAACCCTGCAAGCTGGCTGGCACAAGCTCTCTACAATACTGGCACATGCTTCCTTTTGCAGGGGGATTCTCTCTGAAACCCTGTGGCACATCCAAGTCTCCCTGCTTAGCAGCTGAGGACCCTGTCTACCCCAGTCACATCAGCAACAGGGTGCTTTAACTGTGAGTGTGCTGCCCATTTCATTACACTGAAATCAAATAAAATGAAAACACTTTGCATCGATTCCCCCCTCCCACCCCAAAAAAATCAGTTGGTGCTTTATAATATCTTTGTGTGCAGCAATGGAGAAGTATTGGTGCTGTGGAAATAAAGGATGCAAGTCGCTGCAACATGAGTAAGAGGAAACAAAAAAACCACCAGACATCACTCAGGTGAGCTGAGCAAACTCCTGTATCTACAGTTGGCTCTACAGGTCATAGATGTCTAAGTGGAGTAAAAGGATGTCACTCCTCCACCTCTTGTCCATAAAAACTTCAATGAGCTGGCGGGAAATCTGGAACACATAAGTCTTGGCTGACCTTGCCAAGCTCCAAACTAGTATTTGAGGTTCAAATACGAAACAATTCTCTTTGCTGCCCTTCCTATTTTTTTGTTTCTTTATGCATGTCACTAACGCATGGCACAATTTTTAATTTTATATATATTTAAATATCTTAGTTAGATTTTTATTCTGAGAATATGACAGTAAGCTCCTTAAATAAGCAGATGAGTAATACTATTTTTAGACAAAGACCCCCAATGCCCATTGTAAAGTCAGGCACGCTGTACTGAACCAAAGGTGCACACACCTCCTGGGGTACATTTTCTACACTTCTTCGTTAAGTTCAGGGCCAGGGGCAAGTCCTGCCTCCCAGCATCCTCTGCAGCTACAGGAACTGTGCTCAGGATCTTCAAGACAGCCCTGATGGGAAGATCAAAACAATACCCCTTTTTCACTCGTAGCAGAAAATGCTGCATCCCTCACCCGTCACAGTCTCCTTTGAGGGAGTTTGAGAGCATTTCTGAGAAAGACCGATTTTTTGGGCTGCACTGTGCTGCAGCACACAGGATAGAGGAGCCTCCTGGGTGTTGCTGTGCAGCCACAGTTGTTCAGAGGTTCTTACATCAGCCCAATATCTGCAAAGGGAGAACGAACACACACACTGTTCCTCCACTGAGACATGGCAAGAAGCCCAGAGGACCGAGGGAGTGTACCTGTAGTAGCCTGTGATGCTGAGGACATGTCCTGCAAAGTTTGACACTACCTGGAGCTCCAAAAGTGCTGGAGGCTCCCTGCCAGGGTACACCACCTTGTTGCAGCCAGCTGAGAGCTGACCGAGGAACAGGTAAGCAACAACTAATGATTTGGTGACCCCCTGCCACAGCATAATGGTCAATCGAGATCGCTCGGTTGCAACAAAGCTAAAGAACCTTTCCTCTGTAATAGCCTCATGGAGAGAGGGGGAAACTTTGGTCCCTCGTAGCCACACAATACTTTGAAAAGACACCAGGCTGTTTGTCTCTTCCCACATTACCAAGTTTCTGTTGGAGCACCAACTCCACCTAACAAATGTAACTTTAACAACAGTAAAACAACCTAATAGCTTTGCATGCCAGGGGGCTAATGTGGTGGGCCATTTAACGCTGCACTAAATAGCCCTGGTTTGATTCTCATTGCCAAGTGCTGAACTGAGAATTGCAACTGTAGGAGCAGTTCCTAATTCATTAGTTAAAGGGGGTCATTGCTCATAGGGTGGGGAAGAGGAAAGAAGGGGGGAAATATCAGACAACTCTAAACATTCAAAGTCGACAGAAGGTTGCACTCCTGAGAGATGCAGTATTTAGCTGAAAGCCTGACAAAGCCCTGCAGCTGGGAGGCCTGTGGTGGTTTTACTCGACACTAAAAAAGTTGCTGTAAGACACTTGTAACCTGTATAATAGGCTTGGTGGGAACGGGGAAGCTGGGAATGAAAGGAAGGTGAAAACATCTTGCTAATAACACTGCGGTTGCGTTTCAACTGGCCCTCAAAACCGTACACCATGCAGGCTGCCAGCACAGCAAAGCAGCAGAACAAATAAACTGCCTTCCCATCCATACACTTCGTAAAAAATGAACCCCCAAAGCAGACCTGATTGCAAAGGAGATAACTTGAAAACTTGAAGTGATACAACAAAACAAGCAAAAATTTACAAGGCACCTCTGCAGAGAGAGAGCTTTATTCCTGAACATTAGAACTCTAAAACCACCGTTTTCTCTAATTTCTGCCATCACTCAGATTGGCCTTGAATTACCTCCTGATAGGCCTCCCATGTGCTTGCAGATGAGAGAGTGTAATGGGGATCTGTTAATTAACTAGAAGCAAAGTTGCACGGTGGGGATCAAACACTGGATGCGTCCTAAAACTCCCACAGAGAAGATGAAATGCAGCGCAAACTTTAAAGACTTCCCGTCATTAGCCAAGACCTTGGCTGCTCCTGGCCCAGACCCCTCCTGTTTCAGAGAACAATGAGGACAATGATGGCAGAAATGAAATAGTGCAGCAAGGAACAAAGGAATTAGCTGTTTACCCACAGAGAGAGAAAGGAAAAGAGGGGCGGGGGGGAAGGGGGAAGGGAACTTGTTTTTTTTCTAAGGTTTCTGTCTACTTTTAATTAATTTACTGCTGCCAGAGACTGGCACACAGAGCACGCCCAGGAACATTGTGTTAGAGCACGGTGTTAATACATGTAACATCTACTGTTTACTCCCAGGCAGGATGGAGAAGGAGTTGGGGCAGAGGAGCAGTGGGGAAGAAGGAGAGGAGATCTTCCCTCTTCACAGCCACTTGAAAGAGATGGGCAGAGAGGAGCAAAAGGTTATGTTGATCTCTAACTTTTATGAGGCTGCTTCCATGTGGGATATTATTATTGTTTAAAAGAGCTCCAGGTAGGGTAGCTCACTGTGGGCAAGACTTGCATGTATCAGTAAAATGAAAAAGGGTGGCACTAGGACAGGGACACCCAGACGAGGTGACAGTGAGCACCACACCAATGGCTCAAAAGAAAGTGAAGGGTGAGTTTTAACACCTCAGTGTTAAAACACCTCCAGTGCCCTCAGACCAAGGGAGGAGATCTCAGGTTGGAGACCCACAGCCAAACAAATTACTCTGCAGAGATACCCAGCCACAATTCTCTCAGTCTCCCAAGCACTCACTCTGTGCTAATAAGGCTGGCCCTGCAGCAGGGCTGACGAGGCCAGGCAGAGTGTCACACTGCCACAGCGGCACCAGCAGCTGGCTTCTTCAGTGGTTCCATAAGCAAATACTGCTCCTGACTCCACTGAGCTGAAAATCCAGCTATGGCTAAACTATACCTACCCCTCAGACACAAGGGCATGGCACCAGACTGGGACCTTACTGCAAAGGCAACTGGATGCAAGACAAGATACCCTAAAACACCTAAGCTGGCATTGTAAACCTACGCTTGAGAGATGGACTTGAGCACCAGATGATAATTTGTTTCACCTTACCCTTCATCTAAAAAAATCTTTGTCAGATGGTTATTTTCATGAAGCCTCTAAACCCCAGGATGCAAAGCAGCATTGCATTTCCATTGCAAGCCTAGAGGAAAAGGCACAGAGAAGCCATACTGTTCAAGGAGAGCTCTGCATTAGGACTCCACAGCTCCACCTGCAAAACCACCAGACCTCAGAGACCATGATGATGGGCATGGCAAGCTGAAGGGAACAGAGTAACTCTCAAGGTAGATGTTCTGTGAATGTTTACTTGGGGTTTTGTGTCCCTTGGAAAAAGAACAGAGGAAACAGAGGCTCCACTGAAAAATATGAGTCTGCAGCTGATCAGATCTATTCTTGGCCTAGACAGTGGCCCTAGGCAGCAACGGTTTCAGTCCATATTTTGCACATCACTGCTTTTGATAAGGAGTGGGAACAGGAGCAGAGGCTAAGGAGTCCTAAGGCTGGGCGTGAGCTCCAGGTGAGGATGAAGCATTTAGAGTATTTTCTCGTTGCTCAGGATTGTTGGGGGAGTGGGTCTTTTTCAAAGGTAAGATCAAGCATATGTTTTAAAACTAAGTGGCATAAACATTCAGTTTCTAGGATACCCGTTCAGAAGAATCAGCATGTGTTGCACAGCTCAGCAAAAGAGAGCTTCTAAAAACCTTCTAAACTTACAGTTAACAAGGCCCAAAACAACAGTTAAGAAGCCCATTGCACATCAGGCATGTTTGGCTGTATAGGAGAGAAGTACAGAAAGTACAGAAAACTTCCCTAACATTTGGTCCAGTGCAAAAAGCTTGACTCATCATAGGCTGAGGGCAGGGGATGGTATGGGAACACCCTTTGGTACCATTACTAGCATCTCAGCACTGCCCTACATCAGCTAACTCCAGAGATGGGACATAGACATAAGGTGAACTGAGGGTTGGGGGACTTTATCTCCTGACTGGATACATTACACAGCTATCTCCACTTTCAAAGGGGGAAGTGATGTCTTCTTTTCCAGAAGGACATCATTCTAGGGCCTTATAATAGTTGAGTTTTCATGTTAGAGGCACCATTCTCTAGGGTTGCCGACATATCCCTCAATCCTAACTAAATTCAACTAAAATATATATGAGTATGTATTTTTGTTCTTTCACTCCTCTCTTTCAGCAGCTCTTGCTTCTTCCCCCAAGGACTGCTTCTCACCATTTGGAAAGCACTGCTGTTATGGCTTCAGTGTCTAATTATGTTGTCCTCTACCAATAATATTTAGATACCCACCTGGCACCCAAGGGTATCTTGGGCCAAATGTGGCCCACATCACTGCAGCTCTCAAGTGTTGCATCACCACCTGCCACACCCATCCCCACTGCTCTCCTTTTAAGTAAAGATACTTTGACATTTGCCATCAGACACACACATCATTTCCCTTGCCTTGCCTTTGGTCAGCTGGGAAAACTTGTGGCCAAGTTGGGAACTGAGTCTCAGCTCCAGATCAGTATTACTGGGGTGTCCCTATTCATCTTCACCAACAGGGTTCCTGTGCCTACATTTTCAAACGGGTGTTTCCCTTGTTTAAAGTGACTTGATTTGTCCATGCAGGTGTCTGTGATGTTTTTGTGTGTGCAGATGCCATTTTCTCCATTCTGGTTGCATTGTTGACTCTCTGGTGATGCTCATATTAACCACGGAGATCAAATGATCATAGCAATTGAACAACTTGGTGCAGCAGTGAAGGGTCACCCTGGGTCAGAGCTGAAGCACATTAAGAAGGCAGTTGGCAGTAAACCTGCTTACGGTTGTTGTCTTTTTGGGGAAAACATACATCATCAATTTCAGACATCATCGATTTCAAGAGCAAGCACCACCATCCCCTGCTGCCTGATTTAGAACCAAGGCTTGCTCATCTTGTCTATTTAGGCAGATATGTTTGGACCTTTACTTATGAAATGGAAGAAATTTCTTCAAATGTTATAAAAGGAGGAAGAATAAAGGGGACTCTGTTTACAAAATTTGTTCAAATCTTGAGCACAACACACAAGATCACAGCTCCAAAGGGAAAACTGCTTTAGTGTGGCACAAATACATGACATGAACCTGTACAAAAAGGTCTAAAGTGCAGAGTAACAGAGTCCAGGCTGCAAATTCTTTGCTTTTATGCACCTCTGACAGCAAAATGACTGTGTTGGAATATGTAATTTTTAAAAATCTGTTTTGTTAATTCATTTGGCTTATATCACTGAGAGGAAAACATCCCATCACAAAATCTGCCAAAAGGTTCAGTTATTATTAGCCTCTAAGATGCAAGCTAATTGCTTTCTGTGTTTTTCACTAAAACCAGCTGAGATCCCGAGGTTCACTAAAAGGATACTGCACATGCTCAGAAATTCGCCTGTCCTGAAGGTTCTTAATTACACATTTGACATTAGTGTTCCCCAGTGTAAAACCCATATTGTTAGGCTTGCATCTTACAGAGTCTTCAGTAAGCCTGTAAGTCTGCACACATCAGTAGTCTTGCTGAAGTTAGAGGGACTATTCAGATGCATAAACTAGATGTTAACTTGCCAAGCCTTTGCAAAATCAGAGCCAGACTGTATCGTGGTGAACACTATAGACCTTGTCACAACTGTGTGAAATGAAATTAATTTTCAAAAGAAATATATTTAACAGAAATTTTGTGAGGAAACAATTGGGTCTCTCTTCTCTAAAATAAACAAAAAAAAGAAAACAGACATCCAAAGACTGTAGTACTGCACAATCCTTTAGTATTATAGATCTCCACCTTCCTTGAAGCTAGTTCAATCCTAGAAGTAGTTCAAAAAAGCCAAATGACTTGACTACTGCTGCACACCAGTAACTCCCTGCTACTGTCATGATTTCTTGAGACAAGAAATCATGACTATCATCCCGATACAGCCCCTTTTGAAACGTGCACTCTGTGCTCCAGTTTATTCTGGAAGCAGGAGGAGGGAGCACAAGCTTCACACTAGGTCAAGGGCTTAAGTTCAGCAAATTGACTCACCTCAGAGTATGGTCAAATGAGCACCAGAGAAGACGCAAGTGAGAAGCAGAGCTCTAGTTGACAGTTATTTTTCTTTTTCAAAAAAAGCAAAGTTGAAGATGGATTAACCCCTGATAATTCCTCTTATTCTAACAGTTTCTCTTAAAAACACTTGTTGATAAAGAGTTAAAATTAGCTATATGTCATAACTAGTAACACAACACAGAATAGAACAATGGTACAACCAACTTTTCCAGGGAAAACCCCAACACTCCTGCTCTTAAGAACATGACCCTCAGCCTAAAGACATCCTCCAGGGAGCTGAGTACCCTGCCTTGTTCCTCAGCATACAGACCTGCACAGCCAGGCTACACGTTTGCTTGAGCAACACAGAGAAATGAGCAGCATGCAAAGGAGTAAGTGGGAGAAATCACATTTTGTAAAAGTAGCAGTAAAGAGATCTCCTTCCATAACAGGCCAGATCACTACGATGCAAGTCTTACCAATGCTACTCTTAGTTTCTAAATTATTTATTCCACCCACAGCAGTTCACTCAAATCTAAGTACCACCTTTTACTGGTTGGTTTGGTAGACAGCCCCTCTTTCCAATTTATATCTTGAGCCAAAGCCATGCCATAAAGATACCAGCATCAGGCTGTCATGCTTTATTTTCCCACAGTACAGACAGGGATAGGCCTGAGCTTTCATCTAAATTTTTATATGACCCGTATCAGCCTTTTACGTTTCAGAGAGATGGATGAAAAACCTGTGAGAACCATCCCTCTTGAAACTAAATAATGGAAATTTCTTTAGAGGTGAGCAAACAACATTGCCAAAAGTGAGAGATTCAGATTTCAGGCTGACACAATTTCACCCTCCTTTCTCTTCCTCCAAAAGCTTCTTTCAAACCAGCATATTGCCATGAAAAGTTTCTGTTTTGACAAATATACTTTTTTTTAAAAAAAACCAAAAATGTCTGTTTTCTGACTACTTGACAATACTGCTTCTACAACATTGCCATACATTTGCTTTAGCTACATGTGGGCCTAAAGTTAAACATATACTCCAGTTTTCAGAGTTGTCAGTGCCCAGCACCTTACCCTCTCTGCAATGCGGAGGTGAACATACACATTTAGCATTGTGAACCAGCTGATACATGCTGTCTGTGCATTTCACATATGGGGTACATATAACAGTACTGCATAACTCTAGTGTCTTGTTCAGGATCTTAATCTCAGCCTGTGTCTTGTTTTTACAGGGCTGCTGAAAAAAAAAAAATCAAAACAAAAAGCCAACAAAATCCAAACCAACAAACCCACTTACAAGCACAGGGAGAGACTATTAAAGACAGAGGTCTCTCATCTAAGCACAACATGTGATTGGATAATATTGTCTGGATTAGCAGCTTTATAACCTAGCCAAGCCCCAGGGCTACAATTGTCTGGTTGCATTAAACTGAAATCACCTGCAAAACCTCGCAGTGAATGAGCCCTCAGAAGTGTCTAATCTGCTGGTTCACACTTGCAAGTGAAAGCAAAATTCAGCAATGGTGAAGAGGTGAACAAGTATCACAGTGTGAGATTTTCTAACTAATGGTTCTCGTTTTGCTTCAAAAGGAAGGTCTTTGCACTGCTTTTAGCTCTTATTCCAAGTACTTTACTAATATAACTTTATAATAAGCAAAGAATAAGAAGGTAAGATTCACGATAACACCTACTACCTATTTGTGCCTGTATAGAACTTTTCACTTCATTAATTTTGATGCAGAAAATTAGTGAGATCTATTCTAAGGCTGTAGTAGGAACTGGATTAGACACACACTCCTTCAATTCACATTGGCCCCAACTCTGTTAATAGTTTAATGGTTCTCAAACTACTTAGTGATTTGCAAGAGAAACCTTCCAAAATAATTTACTTGTTCATGTTTCTGTCGTTTTTATCCTAATCCTTCACCAGCTGCCACAAGAACAATTATTCCACAAGCATTTATCTATCTAGGATCTGAGGTTTTTGCTCTACAAAACTTCTACAGATTTGCAGTCTACCAACCATCCAACCAACCTACAACTGAATGGTCATTTTAAACCCTCTGACTAGCTCTCACTTCAGGCATTCACTTCTGCCTACCTACAGTTCCTCCCAATTACACAGATGGACATGATGATCACATACTGCAAGCTGTTGTACAGTGAGATCTACCAGGAGTTTTACTAGAGGAAAATGGAGTTGATGGATGGAATTATAATCAGGTTACAAAGGTGAGGAGCTCAAAATTGTGTGGTCCTGCAGGTTGTCTAAAAGAACAAGGCTAATCACTTGGGGCACATAAGGAGAGTCCAATATTGTCAGGTATTAGAACAGGCTGCCCAGGGAAGGGGTGGAGTCACCATCCCCAAAGGTATTTAAAAGACGTGTAGATGAGGTGTGTAGGGACATGGCTTAATGGTGGACTTGGCAGTGTTAGGTTAATGGTTGGACTCAATGATCCCAAAGGTCCTTTCCAACTGAAACGATTCTACAGTTTTAGACAGCATATAGTGAACTACCTCTCAGCCTTCTGTGCATCTAGGAGCCAAAGACACTTCTTAATATAAAATTTTAATGTAAAGTCATCCATAGAGTCACGTGGATGGATACCTACATTTGTCAGGTGAGAGTGGTGTGGTTTTGTTACATATCATGGTATGAGAAGTTCTGCTAAAAAAAACCCAAACAAAAAAAACCCACTCCAAACACCAAAACAAACCAACAAACAACAAAAAGTCAGTAATTACAAAGTGACATTTGAAGAACTGCTCAGGTACTACTGTGTGGGGATTAATGATACTATTTTTACTGGTGATCTCTGCAAACATTCAGCTCCTCTAGACTGGAATATGCAAATGGGAAGAAACTTCTAACTAAATTCTAACTAAACTAAATTAATTTTCACACAAAGTTTAGAGACAATCTGGAAGATGTTCCTTAAAAACTAACAATGAAATGTAAAGTAACTTAAAGTGAACTAATTGATTTTGGATTTTATCCACATTGGAAGCTATTTTTTGATGTAGTGGTGGGGAGAAATGTTTAACATGGATATGACTTTTATAGTAAAATCAGAGTTTTTTTGTTGAAAATTAATTTCTTTCCTGAAAAGGATTAAAATAATTTCCCTTTAAAGAAAGCTTCACTAGATTGCTACTCTATCTATACAGCACCATCCAGTTGTGTATTTATGTCATGACTTGCAAAAGCTTTTCAAGGCACTACCAAATGTGCTTTGAACAGATGGGGAAAGGTGATGCATGCCATTTTGTCAGCACAGACATACGCCAATTCTGACGCAAAAAATGACATCGTAGTATATTGATTTTACATACATTTCCATATGCTTAAATAGCTCCAGCCTGTATGTTACTGAAGTGTTTATTTTAAGATAACACCATTTAAACTTGTTTTTTTCCATTTATCTTCTTGTTATCAGAATCTGTATTCCATTCCAAATATAGTTGCTTGGATAGGCAGTAAAAGAGGAAAAAAAATAAAATCAATGAGCCTTTCCATTGTCCAATGTGTTGACAAAAGAGGTAATTCCCAAACCATACGAGGGTTCAAGAATTCATGCCATCATAGCTGCCTAGATAATTTTCTGGCTACTTCATCCCACCTCAAACCTTCCTGAGTCTTTGCTGTGCTGAGACCTCCTTCCCTCAGGTCCACATTTGCACACACTCCATTTCTTGCTCCCCAGATGAAGTGGACATTTGCTTCTTTCTGGCCTGAACTTCAGGAGGTACAATAAGATCTCTCATCCAGACTAGAAAGGAACAGTTTGGTTTAGGTCAAGCTTACCTAGCGAGACCCTCGACTAACTCTGTGGCTCAAATGCAGCCTGAGCTATAGCTCAGCTGGGTGCAGTTGCAGAAACAGCATTACCCTCTGTTTAAAACAGAAAGACTGATGTAGGCAAATAGACTAAATAATTCTACCTAAGCTTATCAGAGCCATTGCTCCCCAGCCACCACCCCAAAGAGAAAGGCAGCAGAGACATGAGCCAGTGGGTTCACAGTCTAGCAAAGAACTCCACGGATAGTTAAACCTGGTTAGTTTTATCACTCGAGAAAGTTACTACTGGATACAGAAAATTCAGCATTTCAAAGGCCTGTAACTTGGGAGATGCGCCTTCCATCGAGACAGTGGGAAGAATTTTTAATAAAAGCAAAATAACTTTTTTTTTTCTCTCAGCCTGGGGACAGCTGAGCCATTTTGGCTGCAAATTTTTTTTTTTTTTTAAATATTTGAGGGCAAACACCCAAAATGGAAAATATCAGCCAAAGCTGAAATCATTTGGCAAAGATATAAACAGCTGAAGGGAGAGTTTTAGGATGGAAAGCACCAAGCAATCTTCAAGACTTAATTTCCCATACCTCCTACTGCCTATTTCCCCACATTCCCACAATGGTCAGGAGGGTTGGGCTTCCCACCAGCACTTATGGTGCTATTCCCAGTTTATGGCATAGGTTTCATCCCAAATCTCCCTGCTATACAATGCCACTGAAACTCATGACCAGGTAAGTCAAAGAGAGAAAACTACAGATGTACAGAAGTTAGCAACAACTTCATATCTATGACAATAAATAAAACCAAATAAAATTGCAGGAAATTTATGAAGGTTATCAATATTCGTGCTAGGATGAAGAGCTTGACAATCCATTAGACTATGTCAGGATTCAGGTTCTCAGTACATCAACAGTTTTAAGAATACCTCTTAACAGGACATTTCCAAAGGTACACAAAATGTTGTGGAGAATAAGCCAACATCCATCTGCTAAAGAGGAGTCCCATGGAGGAAGACTGATTTCTGGGGGTTTGGCATCTTCCTCTGAAACATCTGACCTTGGGTGCTGTTGAAAAGGGGCTGCTGAGCTCAAGAGACAAAAGTCAGTACAGCAAAGCCCTCAGCACAAACCATCCGGCAACAGGAGCCAAACACAAACCCAAGGCCAGAATTAAGCACCCTGAATCCCACCTTTATTTGCAGTGCATATACTTATAACTATTACAGGTATTGGATAAAGACTACACTTATTTTTACAGGTAATTGTTCACCTTGAGCAAGTGCAATTTACAATCACTGGAGGAAATTATTTGTTTGGGTGAATCCAAATCATGGGGTTATTTTACTAGAAATACAAGGAAGCACAAAGCTAAAAAGATCAACAAGTAAATATTCTTTTTTCTCCGTTCTGCTCAGTGACATGAGAGCTCAAGACCCTCATAAATATACCAGATGAGATTTCACAAGTGTGCATGGTTGAGTTTTGAACAGAGGAATATTTTGGGGTTCCAGCCTAATACTCTCTGTTAAAGAAAAAAGAATGTAAAAAAAGTTGACCATAACCTGAGGCCTTGGCTCCAGCCAAGTGCCTGTTGTTATGAAAGCAAGGTGCTCCACACGATCTAATCATAGCACTAAACCTTGTTACAAGCCCTTTTACAGCTCCAATATCTGGGTTACATGGAAACACGCTGGAGAGCCTCCTTGTACTATGAAATAAATGTCATTCTGACTGGCATCCTCTCTTCCAGCGAGTAATTTCCCTCCGCTGATAAATCGATACGGCAAAAACAAATGAGAGCACACAATGGGCACATTGAGGATTACATTTTTATTCATTTCAGAGCCCCCGCAGCAGAGTTTTTTTTAAACACAATAGCAGAAAATGATGCACTTGAGCTGGGGAGGGGAAGAAGAAGCACGCCTTAGAGAGGAACAGAGAAGAGAAAGAGCAATAAAGGAAGAGAAAGCAAGAAAAAGGGGGAGGAAAAAAAATAACCTCAGCATTTAGAATAAAAGTCTATGTTTCCAGACCTCTGAAGTTCAGTGTCATTTTGTGTTCAGAGAACATTTAGTTTGGCTCATTTCTAAGTTCTTGCTATTTGTTACAGCGACTCTAATTTGTCTTTTTTCCCCACCTTCCCTTCCTTTTTAAATATTGAGCTTAACTATTCCATGTTTTGCTTCAAGGAGCACTTCTTACCCATCACAGCAGCTGTGTATTAATACAAACAAGACACCACCAGCACTGCCCACCTCTATGTCTCATACCAAAACAGTTATGTCCAAAGTCATATTTGCTACAGAGGAGATATAACTACAGGATAATGCACCAAAACACCTAGACTTTGGAGTTCCAGCTCAAGGAACTGGTCCAGCATGCAGTGTGGTCAGCAAAGAAATTTTCAGCAACCTGGAGCAGGTTCTGACTCAGCCCCCAAGGTGAGACCCAGCCTGGTCACTATAATTATACACATGTGGATCCCAGACTTGAGGTTTTAGTCTTCTGTAGCTATGAAAGAAAACTGAAAAGAGCTAAACTGCTATTTCCATCAGGGCATTCAAGCAGAAATTCAAGCATTCAAGGTAGAACTATGGATATACTGAGTTGCAAACGCAGAAGCAGGAGCCTAAGGTGTTGAGAAACTGGCTTGGCCAGCCCATATCAAAAACAGAGACTAAAGGGCACATCAGGACACCAATGATACAGGTGAAACTCTCAGGTTTTGGGTGTTCACCCACTGCTGGTAAAAGGCCAGACTGATAGCTCCAAAGGTTAGACACCACAGCATGTCTACAGGAGATCTGGAACCAAGGGAGCCAAGTAGGAGCTTGGGTCAAGATGCTCCATGTTGCATCATAACTCTGAACTGAACATGACCCACGCCAAGGGCAGGGAATCCAGAGAGCATGCAGGCCTTGCCCTGAGGAGAGACTACCAGCAAACACAAGCAGGGTTTTCATTTCATCACTACATATCCTGCAGGAACTGGGCCAAGGTTACAAAACCTTGCACATTTACTCCCACGTGACTGCTGGTTTGAGGCCACTTTCAGTAGTGCCATGGTATAGGTTTGAAACAGCAACCTCAAGGTGAGCAGCTGTTTCATCTCATTACTAGTTCCCCATGCCACATTAAATTTGCATTTATTTGGCTCTCACTATTAGTAGTCCCTAGAATTACTTAGTAGCTAGAAATTACACAAAAATCTGCCTTTTTTCTTCCTTTTCACACTTTCCCCTCCCTTTTTTTTTTTTTTTATTTAAGCCGAAAGGCTGTAACACAACAGCAACATAATGCAAAGTGAAATCCTTTTACAACCCTGGGAAGGCCAAGATGTGTGCCCAATAAATGTAAGCAGACATGATATCCTTTATAATCACAGCAAGATGAAGATGTGAACTGAATAAATGCTTTAAAAACATCATAGATTCTATTAGATGCAAAAGATTGAAGCGTTAGGCACCTTTTAGCTCAACTTTCATTTAATTTACTGCTTGCTGTACTGTAGTCTAAAGGGAGTGAAAAAAATCCTCTCTAATTTTTTTTTCCTTTTCATGAGCTGACCAAGGAGATGAAATCTGGGTACTTTAATTACCATTCAGAGCCAAAGGCCTGGCCTTTGATATGGAAATCCCACTTCAACTCCAGCTTTCTGCTGCCTTTCCCTGTCCCCTTCTCCTTCCAATCTCCCAACATGAATTTTAAGTAGTCTTGTCAACACCTGATGGTGAAAGCTAAGTTGGTGCTGTTGGCAATTTTTATTTTATTTTCTAGGAAGGGAGAAATGAGGGCTGGGGGTGGGCTGGGGGTGACAAGTTGGACATTGAACAAACCTATGAGGCTGGATCTCAGCATCTTCTCATTCCTTGTCCTCACACGGTGTGGCCGGGCTGCATGCTGCAGCTCACATTAAAGGGTAAAAGAAAGAAGGAGGCAAGGGGAGGGCTGGGGGGAGGAACGGATGAAAGCTGTCATGTACAGTTACCCTGTTATTGTCATCTGCCTGCTGCATGACTCCCAGCTTTGCTATAATTATTAATTGCACTTGTCAACTGTCATTAATTCCTCTTTAGCATCCCTGTCTTGGAGTAATTAGACAGAACAGCCTCACTGCACTCATTGTTTTGAGAGGCCCCTGAAAGAGCCCAACGGGCCCTGTGAAGAAACAACCATCATTAATACAATAGAGCACCTCAGCATTAACCCCTTCAACGGGGTAGAAATCAGAAGCTGCTGGGTCTCCCATCTCACAGCTTCCAGTTGCTGGACCCTCATTTCCTTTTTCCTTACGAGAGCTCCCAACCCACGACTCGGGAGCAGCTGGAGGTTTCAGGTGCTTCAGCTTGGGGCACCCCACTGGAGATGCTGCAAGGAGGCCTAATTTTCCAAGGGTGGGGACTCCCTTGCTCTCAGTCAAGACATTGTCTTCTCTTCTGAAGACCACACAACACCAGGCTGCTTATAAAACCCACCATCTTCACATTTTACCTCTCTCATCTAATTTTACGGGGGTTCACTGAAGAGCAGCTGCAGGATGCCAGTATTCTTTGGTGCCCAGTTCTTCCCCTTGCCCGAGGGCAGGGATGCAGAATGCTCCTTCTGACCACAGCTGGCATGCAGGTGGTGCCGGGTCCCAAACTCCAGCTTTGCTCTCACTGCCCCCTGCCATGTCCGACTTCCACAATATGCTTCCTATGACTATGTTATGCACTACTGCTGTCCCAAAATTCCCAGTTCCCAAACCCAGTGATCTCCACTGCTATTCCATGGGCATAAGTGACCACTATCTGCCCCTAGGTTGGCATTTAGTTGGCAGCTGCCCAGACAATGCATGGCAAGGAGTGGACTCTGTTTCCTCTCCCAGATTTGCAACGCTAGAAAGCATAAAAGCTCATGTAAGTGGAAAAGGTACAGTAAGAAGGTATATCTGTGAGACCATGAGCAACAGACACAGCAACCAAACGGGATGACGTGGTGTTTGTACCACCAATCTTGAGAAGACAGCTGCATTTTCCATTGGAAATATCAAGCTGCTACTGGGGGAAAATAAAGGGTGGGGGGAGGAAGTGCTCACTCTCAACTTTGCTTTATTCTGGTGCCTGGCTGTATAGTGGTGTTTTTTTAAAAAAAAAAAAAAAAACAAAAAAAAAACAGGAGGGGCAGAAAAAAAGGGAGGGGAGGGGGAAGAAATTAGAGCAACCTGTTGCTGCCACAGGGAAAATATATCTCTGCAGTTCTACTCTTAGTTTATTGCTTAGGTTTACCAAACCCCTTGGTTTACCTTTGCAGCTAATCCACGCTCTCTCTTCTCATCTTTTTAATTATAATGCTGGAATTCAAAGTTCATATATAAAAAAGAGAAGTCAGGGAGGCAGTAGCCAGACTTTGTTTTACTACTGCTTGGGGACACTCCAAGGAGCTCCTGGGCCACCAGACAGACCTGCCTGGGGGCTTGGGAAGGCCATACTGCATAATTAGAGTCCCACAGCTGGAAGTAGAGGGAGACAGATTTTTTTCCCCCTCTAAAATCCCAGGAAAGAGTCAAATTCACACTAGGCAAGCAGCTTTGCCAAACCTGGTCACATCAAATAACATCTTCAGCACCAGTATTCCTTAAATTATTTATTTAAAATAAAACTATATATTCCTGGTTTAAAATTAAAATCTAGAATACTGAAAAAGAAAAGGAACTTTCTTCAGTCTGCTAGCTTAACTGCAACAAGAGAACTTTGTGAAAAGATTTTATTTTTCCCCATTAAAATTTGCCTCTTTCCAATGCTTACCCAACTGAGATCAAAGCCACAAATTAATGAAGCAAATATACTCTAAAACAGGGTTTCAAAGTCATAAAATGTTAAAGAACCTTATTCAGAGCTTCACCTTCTTTGGATCCGGCTTAGTAGCTTGTGACTTATTGAAATAACAGAGCTTTGTATAAAGCCATGTGGAATATATTTGTAGTACATATACCAAAAAAATCTTTCATAAACATATGCATCAGATTTTTGGCACTGTGTACCCTGCGTCAGAAATAAGAATCTGGCCATAGATCTGACCAGGCAACGCTTCTTCACCTCTCTCTACTGGGCCTATAGTTAAGGAAAGCAAAAAGAGTGATTTTTTTTCAAAACAGAGTCCAGTTCATCTGCATTTAAGTACTATCACTGATTAAATCCCTTCTGCATTTTTTAAAGATGGATTTCAATGTCCCACAAAACTGGCTCTATCTTTTATAATAATTTGGTTGTGTTGTGGTTTGAGGCTTGGAA
>NW_008591548.1:0-66618 GCF_000691845.1 Merops nubicus | reverse complement strand
CCTTTTTGAAAATGGGGGTTATGTGTCACATGCAGGAGAAGAAGAAAGGGAAATAATAAGATTTCATCAGCTTTCACTTTATTATAATGTCCTCATGTTATCTCAGAGTGTGGAAAATGTATGTGTTTGAGAAGGGCAGTGTTATCTGAAGGAGAAATAAATCAGTGATTAAAGCATTATATCCTTTAGACTGTATCCTGTGGATTTTACAGCTGGACCAAACCAAAAATATGTAATGAGATCCCAGGCAGAAATTCTGATAAGCTCTTGTAATGATGTTTTGGCAATCTTGTTCAGGCAGGCTGCAAAACAGCAAGTAATTGAATTCAAAACTCCCTGAGCAGCAAGTGGTACCCTATGCCCTGGACCATTCTCTCCCTCAATTCAATGAAAACTCTACCAGAAAATTTACTGCAAAGCTCCTACAACGCAGAACACATGCCATGAATTTTCTGGATTAATAGGATGTGACAGGAAAGTTACCATAGAAAAATTAAAGTGATGACTGGCTGTGGCTCCAAACTGGAAGTTACTAAACTCGATATAAGATTCCCAGCAAGAAAGTACTTATCAATATTTTATAACTCCACTCTTAAAGGAAAGTGTCACTCATAAAACAAAGGAATGCAGAACTGCTGTCGAGCAATGAGATGTTTTCATCTTTTGCAACTCAGTGTACTTCTCCTTAGCTTTGATCACACTTGTCATTAATCCTAATCTTCCACACACTTCCTTGCAAGTTCTGGAAAGCCCTTCCTGAAATAACAACCCCTCAGAGCCAACTGCGGAATAACTCCAATTCAGACATTTTTAACATCAACACTTTTAGCTTATTTTCCTAAATTAGCAAGGACAATTTGTAATGGTTTGAAACCTGCTGCCCCTGGTGGGTGGAGATCTGAAACCCTAAACCAGGTACAAGCCTGAATGAAAGGGGTGTACACCTGTCCTATTCCCACTCCCCTTTTCCTGTCTTCGGGACTTCCTGCCAAGGTCTATAAAAAAGGGGAGAAAGGCATGCCTCCTCTCTTCCTCTTCTTCTCTTCTTCCTCTTGCTCCTTTGACCTTGCACCTGGGCACACGCTGCTCTGCTGCTCCCTGTGCTACACGTGGCCGTGGCCATCTTGGAGACCTGGGCCTGATCTACAGACTCTTCCCTGCCTCCATCCACGTCCAAGGATTGTGCATCCAGCTTCAATCCACCTCAATCCAGCGAGATCCAGCACCGGGGAGCCTCAGCATAGCATTTGGGTTTTGTATATTTGGAAGTTTAATCTTCCTTACCTTGTTGTTCCTACAACCCCCCTTCCCTGTTAAACCCCTTCCCTTCTTCTTTCTGATCCCTGTTAAATAATATATTTCATTTTGTTAATTTTCAATTTGGTGCAAGGTTTTCATTACCCCTGCCTTCCTTATTTACCTCTCTATCTGGGAAACTGAGGGATAAGGGAGCTGGGACACAGTTCTGCCTTCTAACTGGGACAGAACACAATTTCATGTTGAAGAAGCAACAAAAAATCCAATCAAAAAATCTAAAGTTCTGGAAAGCCCTTCCTGAAATAACAACCCCTCAGAGCCAACTGCAGAATAACTCCAATTCAGACATTTTTAACATCAACACTTTTAGCTTATTTTCCTAAATTAGCAAGGACAATTTCATGAAGAAGCAACAAAAAATCCAATCCAAAAATCTAATCAAAACTGTTTAACTTCTACTTAATGCCTATGGTTTTCCTCCTGGGCTGCTCTTGACTCACCTGGCTCTTACACTGTTTCCCTCTGCCTCTCTCCCAACAGCTCTGCAGTCCTGTGCCTCAGCTGGAGCAGCTGCTGATGGACCCAGAGCTTCTCAGGGCCAGTCAGGCAGCAAAACAGGTCATCTGCATAGTCTAACTGTGACAAACTCATTACAGACTTTGAACATATTGTTGTTTTGAGGAGAGCACAAAACCTGTCAGCACACAAAAGCAGATGCGTTCTTCCTTAAGGGTTTCTTAGCTTGTGGGTATCACCCACCATCAAGACCTTCTGGGAGCAGAAAATAAAAAGCTGGATAAAAAGGCTATTCACTGAGACACTGGTTATAAAAAGAGATGCTAGTCAGCAGAAAAAAACCATGCCTACCACCTCAGACCATCTCTTAATTTGCAGTGATATTGGGTGCCTTGCTTTGTTCTTGCAGAAGCTGTCACTTCTTCTCCCACCGTTTCTTGAATGCTGACATGTAAAAATTTCAAAATAGTTGAAATTTTGAAATTTTCTGGTACTTGGAGTTTCCTCTTCAGCTAACTGCTGGCTCCTAGAACTATGAGCCTTGTAAACATTTACATTCCAATCACTTTTTTCCTTGTATTTTCATGCTCTTGCAAGGACCATACAAGAGGTACATTTGCTTAGTGCTTACAGCTCAGCTTGAGATGAAATGAGGAAAGTGTTAACAAGGCCATTTCAAAATGGCATCAATTCTCTTCCCTTCTGAAGTTCATCTGGAACCAAACAACCTGTGAAACCACAATCACTCAGCTGAACTCCAGTTTAAAATGCCAAGAGGAATGCCATTTTAGGGCTGAAAGGACACGTGCTGGAGGAGCATGCCATGGGGAAGCCAGCCATGGAGGGATGGTGGTGATGGAGAGAATGGCTGAAATGCAGCAGGCATGTTCACCATGATGAAAGGTGGCTTGGATGAGGCCCAGGAGGTGGCAGGGGCTCAGGTCACTCACCACAGCCTGCTCTGCTGGCTCAGCAGGCTCAGCAGGGATGGCCTCTTTTTCGGCAACAGCAGCAGCAGGGGTTTCTTCAACCTTGGGTTCCCCAGGTGCAGCTTCTTCAGCCTCAGTCTTTGGTGTTATTGATTTTTAAGCAGATAGTGGAAAAATTGTTGAGAAGCACGTGACAGTGGGGAGGGGGGAGGGGAATGGGACCTGTGCCTGGCACAGTGCTGCTCCAGGCTCAATCTTGCCGGGCTTTGCCAGGGTGAGGACAGCAATGCTTGACCTTACAGCATCTAAAGGGCATTCTCCTCCTCAACGTTCTACACATAAACTGAGCCAGTCCTCCATCCCTCTCTCACAGGAAAGAAAGCATCAGCTTCCTGAGTTACAGAAAGGGGTGATGAAAGTTGGGGGGGAGGCACTCAGTTTGCTCAGAAATGCTCCAGTAACTGATGGCAAGGTCAGGAGTTGAAACTGGCACTTGTGTACCAACGCTGGGCTTCAAGGATGAGTTTTTAAAATTATCCTCTATTCCCTGGTTCCATCTGTTCTCAGACAATATAGTCCCTTCTCCAGTGAAGGTAAGAAGCACTTAGCAGAGACTCAAACATATAAATTGGTTTTTACATGCACAAGGGCAGCCACTGACTGCTTGACTTCTGGCAGTGTGAAAATCATCCCTGGATTCTTACTAAAACACATTCCCTCCTGAACTCTCAATCACCTACACGGCATCCATTTATCAATCCACTTTTGGGATTTCTACCCTTTTACATTCTGCCCTAAGCTTTTTTTTTTTTAGCAAAAGGCTGGAGCAAATCTCACCATTCCTGCAACATGTTCAGTCCCGTGGCAAAACAGCTGAGGGCCAAAGTGAGATTGCCACTGGAGAAGTCATTTTGCAAAGACACGCACGTAGAAGGGTTGAGCTGCAAGCTGTGCTCAGCATATTCCATTTATAAGATGGCTGACTCAACCAGACAAAATAACCCCAGTCGATTAATTTGCCATGAACAAATTGCTCAGCATAATATGAAGCTCAAAGGTTATTTAGCTACTTTGCAGCTGATAACAGGCAGCTGGCTACAAGGTCTCCTGTGATGAAGAGACAGCTTCCATGGAATTCCTAAGACACTAAAATCTTCTACTTTCTGATATTTTTCAGGAAAACAAAACAAAACAAACAAAAGACAGCCTCTCACTTCTTTTCTCCTATATTCCTTACACAGACAGATTTTACATGAAATACAGAGAAGTCTGCCTAAACAAGGCCTTCAGGATTTGGCATAGCATGAAGAAACATTCATGTTTGTGCAGAATCTTCTCAGTGTGGTGTATTAATACCAGCTCTAATATTCCTTACACAGACAGATTTTTCATGAAATACAGAGAAGTCTGCCTAAACAAGGCCTTCAGGACTTGGCATAGCATGAAGAAACATTCATGGTATTATATCATGTGCAGAAACCTCTCAGTGTGGTGTATTAATGCCAGCTCTAGGGAATTTCACAAGGCAGAAACAGGACTAAAATGAGAAACACAAAGTCCATTTATCTGAAGTAAGATGACTAATGAGTTTCCTGAGGTTCAATGCTGGAAAAAACTTTCAGACCTGAAATCACAGGTAACATGTTATAATGTGGACTGTGGCTACTATTAATATGTGGAGAGTGGATAAAACTACAGGAATACTGGGAGACATTTAAACAGCCACCACGTACTACCAGCTGCTTGTGGTACTCTGGATCACAGTACTCATACTTGTCATTTTTTAAATCAATAAATGAACAAACTGCTTGACTACACCTTTGAAAAGTAAACATATCTTAAAATAGCCTGGGTTTCTTTTTCTTTGTGCTGTCCTTGTGAAAGACTGTTACACTGAGCAAAGACTAACAGTTATAATGACATCACTCACCCTCTTCCAGATTAAAGTTTTGTGATACAGGGGATGGAAAACACCAAAAAAGAGGAAATACCTTTGTACAAAGGAAAAATGGTGCCATTTTTTACAAGCCATTTAAAAAGGAAGCAAAAGCCACCACTTACCAAAGGCTCTGTCACATTCTCATTTGATTGCACTGTAAAGGCAGAGGTATCCTAGATATAGAAATGAAAAACAATGATGCAAAAATACTTGAGATGGGATGTTTCAGGTGTCTGTGAAAATCCTGAGATTTTCCGTGGTTTACTCAGGTAAAGTCATAAGTAAATTCACATAGATAAGATGACAAATAGATAATCTAAATAGGTCTTAATAATAACTGTTAGTCAAGCACTATTAGTATTAAAGACATTACTTTTTAAATTATATATAATATGCTTTTAAACTGTGCAATGTTATTAAAGGCAGTAAACATTTGTTAAATAGAGGTGAATTGCAAGGACTTTGCTTCAGGCCCAATACACTTTTTAGTTGTGAAATTCAATCTTTTTTGCAGCCCACATGTGCCTAGGGAGCAAGCACACTAGCTCTAAGCTACTTCTACATCCTCTGGATTCTGGGCTTTTATGTGAACAATAACTATATTAATTATGGATACAAAATTTTACCTGCATTAAGAATATACAAAAATGGAGATGTTTTCCAATATCTCACTCATACACTTAGGCTTACTTTGCAAAATGCTGGTGGGTCAAATCCTTTTCCTACTGCAGTGGGGGCATCAAATTTTGATTTCCTTGGGGCAAACATTTTGCCTTAATTATTAGAGGTGGTATCTTTGTGCTTTGTCCCTTCCTTCTGGATCCATTACTAATTTAAATGCCCTGGAGCAGAATAGTTAAGCACTGGAAGACATCTCCATCCTTGCATAAGCTCAGCTTTTTTGGGTGCTTTAAAAAAAATGGTGTCCAGGCTGTGCTGTGGATGAGTCAGTCTCTAAAAGGATGCTGGAAATTAATGAGGTCCCAGGTTATCCACCTGAAATTTGGGATCTTGGCACAGCCCTGGAAGTTGAAAGCATAAACATGGTATCTTTATGTGCTGTATCTCTGCGATGCCTAACACAGTTTCACTATCAGCACAGCAGCAAACAAGTAATTTAGGCTTAACTTTCAAATTAAAATATAGCTCAAATTAAAATAAAGGTGCAGAAACAAGTAAAACTCCTTTTATATATATACATATAGTCACTGAAAGTATGTGATATAGAGAGAATCACGCTCTACAGGATTTTGGGATGTGATAAAAATCCACAGAAGAGCCCAATAAAAAATGCTAAAACAGTCCTTTTAGGAGGAAAAAAAAAATATCAGTCCCACTAAAGTAGTCATATTTTTGCTATTAAATTCAATCAGGTCAAAAGTGCCAACAGTATTAACATCGTTCTAGTATCAACTAGGAACAGCTTCTGAGAAGAGCCAAGGTTTGGATTTGAGTCAGTATGACATTGTTGTGCAGCTTGTCTGTAGAAGAGATTTCCTGAAACTGTACAGCCAGTCCTCATCCTTTCCTAACAGCACAGAAAAAAATATTAAAAAAAATCTCAAAACATGTTTATTTCTTACCTGTGCAAATCCATTAAATGCTGTGCTGGATGCCTAAGTAGAAGTGAAGATCAGAACAAATTATCATTTGTTTACTAAATCAGAACATGAGTCAAAACATTTTTATTTGCAAAATAAAAATGTAGACCAGACAAAAAAAAAAATAGAAAAAAAAAATTAAAATGAAGGGTAAGTCAGCAAGAAATTTGACGAGAGTGCTACTTGATAACAGGCATCACAGGCTTAAAGAAAACAAAACAAAAAGCAGAGTAACTTAAGGATTTTTATAAAATAATAATTTAAAAAAAATAAGACTAGGTGCATTTAAAATTATACATATAAAACACAAAACCTGTGAGACACAACGTGCCTGCACAGCTCAAAGCTTCATTCACCAGTTGGAAACACATTTTTGTCAGCCTGCTTCGTTCCAGGGCTGAAGGGCACCACACTATGAACAGTTGCATGGCAGTTTTTCAGAAAAAAAACCAAACCAAAACAACCAAAAGACTAGCACGGGCTTAGGAGGGGCAGTGGGAAACACACAAATGGATTGTTTTGAAAGGACAAGGTTATGCATGGCCTAAGGAACTCTTTGTCTAGACTAGGCTACACACTGGGGTAGGTACCTCTTCTTTATCAGCCTCAATTTCCTGGTACAACAATCCATATCTCCGGTTAGCAATTTCATCTTCAGATAAATCTGAGTTGTTGGTCTCATTGTCTTTAGGGCTAGTTGAACTCTCGGTGCTAGCATTTCTGGAATTTCCCATTTGGAACAGAGTCAAGGGTCTAGCTACCTCCTGGCTTGGTGCAGGACTGCTAATGCCTGCCTGCTCCCCAGGCAAGCCTTGTTTTCCTGCTGCCTCCTGACTCCCACTGCTTGTGCTCGCCCCTGCATCTCCCCAGCTGCTATCAGCCCCTCCTAGGTCTTGCGTAGACCACCTATCACTAATGCCTAACCAAACATTTTCCATGTTACCTTCCCCTGAGTCTTGCTGCTTGGGGAAAAAGGGCCAATTATCCAGTCCGTTGGCTTGGCCATCTGACGGATTAGAGAAACCCCAGGAATCACTAGTAACTGTTGGATCCCAGTTTGCCAGCCAGGGTTCCGTCTCCAAGACTTCAGGAACACCACTGCTGCTAGGAGGCTCTTCAGTGACTGCTGCTGCTGCCCTACCTGTCTCTTGGTCTTCTGCATGACCTAGGCAAGGATTACCATAGCTTGTGCTAGCAGCATCGGCTGTCTCGGGCAGCGATGCCCACTCTTTTTCAGCAGCAGCTTGACCTTCAGCAGCAGCACTACCATTTGGGAGGAAGCTGATGCTATTGTCTTCAGTTCCTTTACCAGACTCTTCTGCACTGAATAGTTCAGCATCACACAGAACGCTTCCAGGATCTGTGGGGTCCTTTTCTGTCTGGTCAGTTACCTCTAGGTCAACACGTGCCGTCATGTTTATACACTCCATGGATGTCCTCTCTGCAGTAACACTGTCAGTTTGGTCAAAGCCATCCTCAAATGTCCTTTCATGGTCCTGATCCCAGATACCAGAGACTCTCTCAGGTTCAGCTCCAGTGCTTTCTATGATTTTACAGTTGTCTGCTCCTACCTTCTCTCCACCTTCCAGCCCTGTGTTCAGCAACGGTACTTCTCTATCTGTCTCCTCAGTGACACCAACCCATTTGGATTCCTCTTCCCTAGGGTTCTCTAGGCTAGCACCACTTTCTCTCCCACCATCCCCACCCTTCTCTTCCACTTCCTGTGAATTTTCTACCTCTGTGCTGACTAAAATTTCGAGATCTGATTTTGCTAAATCCTCATGAAGTTCTGCCTCACTGTTTCCTTGGGTTTTGCAACCTTGCTCTTCCAGTTCCTCTGCACCTTCTACCTCATTGTAGTTAACAGCTCTGGTCTCTACCTTTTCACTTGGCTCGACCCCTGCCAACTCGTCTTCCTCCCGCTCTTCCTCTGCCTTTTGCACATCCCATGGGAGGGGTTTATCCAACAAGCTATCGGTTCCCAGGATGGGTGTCTCAAAACTGGTTATGTTCTCTAAAGGCTGATTGGTCACCACATCTTCCCATGGGACACTTTTGGCATCCAACTGGTCCTCCAGTGAAGTCCTCTGGTTTTCATTTACAGAAGCTGACCCTGGTGCAGCATCCTCCTGCTCACCTACAGCAGGCCAAACACTAGCAGGTAGAGCACCCGTGGATTCGCTTGAGGTTTGCTCTCCCGCAGGGAAAAGCAAAGAACCACCTGCAGAAATCTGGCTGATACTGGGTGTGCTAACATCTAGGCCCCAGTTGAGTGAACCTAGATCAGTTTGAGATCTGTTAACATCTTCTGATGACCCACTGTTTGGGGTTTCCTCCATGATCAGGTTACACAGGGAAAGACTTTTTGAAGAATCAGGCTTTAAGCAGACAGAAAAGCAAAGAAAAAACACAAGATGAAAAAGATAAAGGAAGACTTGATGAGAAAACACAAAATTCATATTTACTAGAGCAATTTTAATTTAAAAAATGAGAGCCACTAAATTAAGCTGCTTAAGGAAAAGCTATGCACTGCAACATTTAGAGGCAATAGATTGCAATGTAGAAGAGCAGCACTGATAGACAAAACCAGAAAACTATATATTACACCAACAGTGAGTAAAGCATGTCTCTAGAGTGGCTGAGGTTTTGGGGGAGGTTTGCTTACCGGCTGCACCAATTCACTGCTTGTCTGTACAGAAGAAAATCACACATACAAAACACAGAAAAGAAGAACATGAGGTACGTTGTTACAGCAGCAGCTCATTCATTAGCAGTTTTCTAATCAGCAGCATTGGTGGTTAGAAAAATGCTTCTCTCCCACCACTCCACGGAAGGCTAATCCCAGGTCCCTGCATTTAAGCCACATTTCCAGCCTCTGAATTACATTAGAAAATAAGTTCTACATGTATGCTGAATATTTATCCCACCTTGTTTTCCTCTGCAAGCCACTGACGTTGTATCCCAGGAACCCCATCACATCCCAGTTGAAAAGAGGGGCTGCTCTGGGAGACAGTGACCAGAGAAGGAACAACACAAGTGGCAGTGGGGATTACTGGTTTCAGAGGCATCACTGCATCACCCAGGCAGTGCAGAGGGCCCTGAGCGTGCAGCTCTGACTCCCCATCACCCTGTGCCATGCAGAGGTGTTTACATCCACACAGAGGAAGGCATCATGTCACAAAACCTCCTGCTGGCACTGCCACTTTGGACAGATACAAATGCAGCAAGGAAGATCCACAGCTACTCTGCGCTCAGCTTACTAAGAGAAACTCAGTGAAAGGTTGAGTGTCCCAAATTTCAAACATTTAGCTGTGAAGCTCACTACTCTTTTTGTAAATTAGAGCAACGAGGACAATAATTATAATACAGAATACATACATAATATTAACAAGCTACAAATAAAGCTGTGTGAAAAGAAGACATTGATAAAGCTATCTAATATAAATTTAGACCAATAAATTCAAAACATTTCTGGGTTGTTTTAGCTAGTCTAGATATTGGCAGCCTTGAAATTTTGGCTAGCCTACATACGTGACTGTTTTTTCAGGCTTTATTTAACATTTCCCAATAGGAAGAGACGAGCATTTAACATACATCATGTATGCCATGTGTTCACAAAGCAGTGCTGCAAATCTGAATGCACGAGAAGCAGCCGCAGATTTCTGTGCTGGCTGAAGCTGCAAAAAGTCAAAAAGGAGTGTACCAGGCTCCACGTCAAGTCAACCAGCCACCTCCATACCATGAAGCCAAGAGAGCTCACAAAAATGGGTTGTTTTCTTTCTGCAGATCATTGTATCTGGTTTGGCATCAGGAGGAAGGATTCGTGTGCCTTCCTAAAGTAGCAGCTTCTCTTGTGAGTAACTCCAGTTCATTGTATGCCCACAAAGATAAGCTAAATTCTCTCGTCACTCCTGAATTTTGACAATATGGTTGTCCACTGGGTTAAAGTCCTGAGGAATTACACCTTCAGCTAATTAAAACAGGTGACTAGCATCCATTCCTACCCTCTAATAGATGTAATTCAAGCATGGAAAGTAAAAGCAACACATTCTCAGTGATAATGTTTGTGAATCTCATTAGCCTAGATTTCTGACTTCATTTAGGTTTTGTAGGCCAAGCAAGAGAGATTATTTTTTGTTGTTGTTGCATTTAGAACATTGCCAGTGCCTTCATATACTTGGAAGTGTTTGTCACAGTCTGTAAATTCTTTATCTTGGCTTTTGGTAAAAGCATCACAAATCTGAGTTTAGGGTAGTACAAAATCAGAGGTACAGAAACATCCCAATTCACCATGACAAACATCAGGCTTACCGTCCACAGATCCCATGGCAATGTCTGAAAAAGGGAGTGGAAAAAAGAAGATCTTAGAAAAATACCATTCCATTACTGTTGTATGTTCAAGATGCTACATGAGCTACATGAGAAGGAACACTGCTGGCTGGGCCCAAAAGCTATTCAAGATGCTTCAAAACATATCTACTATATGCACATTCAGGTTAAAGTCCACGAAAAACAAACTAAAGATGTTCATAAAATGTAAATCTGTTCCTGAAATATTTGCAAATATTAAACATGACATGGAACATCTGCCTGAGCAAGAGGATTGCTGCATTTAGCTTCTGTTCTTGCCTGCTTCTCATTTTATCAGGACAGAATGGCTCTCAACAACTTCTGCTTTCACAAACAACAGATACAGAAAGAACCCACTATTCACATTTACAGAAAATTAACATCAACAGCCATTTCTCAATCAGTTTAATTTGGTTTAAGTCCAGGTGTGTGCTTCTTCTGTGGATGTCATTCACAAGTGAACTCTGCTGTAACATTATTAGTTGAACTTTCCAGGTTCAAGGAAAAATGATAGGTCTGTTCTCTTAGAGTGCTAACTGGTGCAAACCCTTGATGTCCTACTGACTTCCATGGAAAGAGAGAGTGCTCATTTCTTTTTTCTTATTTTTTTTTTTTTTCCCCATTTTCCTTTCATGGCTCAAGAAACTTTGAGCATGAGGGGACAGAAACAAACCGAGGGAAAGGTGGGACAGACCTCAGCTAGCAAACAGAGGAAGGGGCCAGGCATGGTTAGAAAGGCCATTTCTGAAGCATCCAGAGAAACAGAAGAGCAAGTGAGGAAGGGCAGGCTGGGCCTCACTTACTGTGGTCTGATCCCCCTGCCAGAGCAGTGGAGGGAGGCAGTGAATGAAATGGTCAATAGGGAAGTCAAGCCAGGCCTCCTGAGGCATCATGACACAGCTGACTAGTCCTGTCTTCACATCACTACTTCAGCAGCTTGCTGAGGGGAAAATATCTGTGACTGAGGCAAAAAAATATACACACAGAGAAACATCACCTAAGGCTCTCTTCTTAATTTCCCTGCAGGCTAGCACAGGGCTCTCCAAAGGCTGTAGCCACAGGTTTCATTCTGTCTGTGCTGTCATAGCAATGACCCTACCACATCCTGTGAGAGCAAGACCCAGACTGCAGGGCTGTCTTCCCTTCTTCTGAAAACAGTGCTCTGACTCACCCACACGCTCTTGTGGGTGTGGACCACCCTTCCTCATGTACATAGGCTGGGCAGAAAGGTGAAAGGAGGGGAGAGACTGAAGGTGCTTGGTGATTTCCCTAGATGAAAACTTACAATGTACTTTTCTACCTGGAATTATATTCAGTATTTCATGGTACAGTTGAATCTAACCAACTATTTCACTAAACTAATAAACTATTCCACAATCTGTACAGTACATGAGGACAAGCGTGCTCTGTCGCAGAAGTTAAATGTCTTTGGTTTAATGATCCCAGTGCTCTAAGCAGCTTTATTACCAGAAAAGCTGAAAGGGTAGAGTTAGCAACATCACAGCCAGCTTTCTGTCAACTGCTGAATGCCAAGGAATTTCATTCTCCTTCCCTTTCTCCTTCCCCTTCCTCTTTCCTCCTCTTCCCTGTTTAGAAGGAGTTAGAAAAATAAAGAGATGCACAAAGCCTCTGCTATAATGAAACACTTTTCTTAGCAAACCACAATGAGAAATTTCAGCTACTGTTTGGAGTGCTGACAACACAGTTTTTCTGACAGTGCAGAACAGATTAGAGATCACCACAGATCTCATTGCGTAACTAGGACTGCACACCAAGTAAGAGATTAATTAACTGAGGAGGAGATCAGCAGAGAACCAGGACTACCTCAGCCTTAAAGCTTCTTGTCTTCTCACTCCTTTCCCAGTGCTCCATTTCTGAGCAGCTGATTAGTCCTCTCATGTCACACAGTACATGCCAGGTTAGTGATAGCCACAGGGATAAGAGGTTTTGCTAACAGTGTGTTAATATTGTTTCCTTCTTTGTGGACAACACAGAGCTACAGCTCTGCTGGCCAGGGGAACTGCCCTACTGTACTGCCAGCCCTCTGGCTAGTGAAGAGTTCTGGATCTTAAAATAGCAGGTCCCCTCGGGTAAGCTAATGAAAATCAGCAACTGGATGTATCAGCCTTTTTATTTCTTTCACTTTTCTTCTTTTTTTTTTAATATTGCTGCAAGAAACTATTATAGCAAATAGTCCCATAGAATGCAGAATTTCTTTAACACAGCATCCTGCAAGGAAATGCTCCATCCTCTCACTTTGCTCGAGGTTAGGTCTCAAATAGATTTATAAAAGCAAACCCACTCAGATAGTTCCACTGCTTTGCTCCATCACAGCAAAGCAATCACATGCTGACTCCACGAGACCTAGCTCGCCTGAGGCATCTTTCCAGACACGAAGAGTCAAAGGCAGGACAGAAAAACTGCCAGAAAAAGAGGTGCTGTAAAATTATAATGTTGGCACTAAGAGTTATTTCAAAGGTGGAAAATAATGGCATGCTGAAGTCGAGGACAAGATACCAGCAACCATTCTCATTGGCAGACACCTCATTGTACCATCTGACAATGTCTTCTCCTTCCAGTATATCATCAAGTGCAGAGCTACTGAGAGGGAAAGACAGATGTCTGACTAGAGCTGCTCAGGAAGACTGAGTTTTTCAGATACACTGCTCATTAGCACACAGGGCAAATCTCTGCTACCAAACACAGCTCGTTGCCTTCGTATGCTTCCTCTGCCTCAAGAGAAAAAGGTACCTGAGACATGGGTGAATGGGTAACTCCTGTAGGTACAACTTCTGGCTTGAAAGGGTCAAAGTCCAAATCTAGTAAAGATTCCTCCTTCTTAGCTTCAGGAACTTCATTCTGTTAGGAGAGAAATATAACTCTTGAAAAAATCATCTTTCAGAAGCTTCCCTGGGCAGGAAAATACTAAAAGACTCAAGAAAAAAAAAAAAAAAAAATCTATCACAGACTTTCCGGTGACTTTCGTGGTGCAAGCCAGGAGAGGAAGAAACTCTGAAGACCTTCCTGAGCTTTAGTATAACTTTTAATTTTATTTTTATGAGCTTCACTCTTATGATGCCTTTGCTTTCTCTGTAGTGCAGCGTTGCCTTGTCAGGCTAAACAAATCACAGTCCTTTTAAAAAATTGCTGAGTGTTCACTGTTTGACTGTGAAAGTCAAACTTTAAAGTGCTTTGAGGCAGACACTAAAATTAAAATCTACATAAATGGCAGACAACATCCATACATCCTAATAAATGAATCACCTCAAACACAAACATCAGTAAAAAGCCAATAAAGAAGGATGTGAATGCACTTGGACTAAATTCCAGTTCTGAACATGAATACCAATCTCCATTTCATGCTGCCCTTAGCAATAAACTTTAGGAAACACCTTACATAACACCAACTAAATCTCGCTATGCTGATCTGCTCTTACAAAACTGGATTATGTGGTAGAGCCTTTTTTTATTTGCAATTAATGAATTAGCCAAGGCCTCTGAGGTCACTATATATATATATTGGTTCAAGAGGCTACAATTCTTTCCTGCTGTAAAGTAAAACAAACAAATCATTAGTGTGGTTCAACATGAAATTTTAATTAGCACGAAACTGTAGCTGAGATTTAATTATCAGTAATGATAAATACTCTGGGCAAGCATCTTGGTTTTGGTAACAAGGCTACTACTGCCTACTGCTAGTTGTTCAGTGTCTATTAAATACTGAAAGGAGCTTGTCTTGATGTACAGAATATGTAGACAGTGGAGTGTTCATCAGAGTGCTATTTTGAAAAGTGTTCAGCTTGGAAATGGTACCATGGGAAATTATTTGAACACCTACATTCACATATAATCTTATGGAAGAATGGTAACACAGGGTCAGCCCACATAGTCCAATGTCTTGTCCTGATTGTGACCAAAGTGTAGGCCAGGGCAAGTCTACAACAACAGGACAGTCATACGAATAGCAAAACTAGAAGATAATAATAATGGTGGTGATAATAATAGTAAAAGAAACCAAGCCTGTCTATTATTAAAACATTTAAGAGTGTAAACATTCCAAATTAGTGTTGCTATTGGCAAACAGATATTAAAATATAGGCAATGAAGGGCTTCCATATGCTACAAGGCATCTGAGCTCCCTGAGTCACCTGAAAATGTGGTCAAAATATCTCCTCAGCTGCCATGCTAGGAACAACAGAGTGACCTGGAACTCTTCAGCCTGGAAGAGGAGTGCTAGGGGTGATGTGAGGGGGTCCTACCTCAGCATGAGAGGCACAAGGATTTGGCTGCTCCATGACTGCTCCAGAGTAGGAAGGCAGGTGGCAGTCAAGTTGATGGGGGCAGATATGTGTGGAATAAAGAGAAGGTGGTTGTGCTCCATGTGGCACAGAGTTTAGCTGAGGGCCTCCTTGCCATTGGGTAGTGTAAATGTGAAAAATTTATGTTGCTGAAAGACTGAACAAATCTCTGGCAAAGTAGTCTGTTGAGAATTCTTAAATAGGTAGAAAACACCTTGAGGAAGCCCCTGAGCTGCCAACAGCTGAAGGCTGAAAGACTGTAGGAGAGGGTGTAAGGAGTACCAACTTTGCTTGCTGCCTTTTATGTTTTCCCCTTGGTCTCTGCTGTTGGCCACTGGTAATGGTGGATAACTGGTCTGACACACTGAAGCCAGTGTTATGGTCTTAGACTTTAAAAAGTCAAAATTAAACTAGCCCACCCCACCATCAACCAGCTGGTTCTGTCATATTCGTTCTGTCATGCCTTTCATTGAACATATTTAAATTTAATCTCATGTACCCTTGAAGCCCCAGTACTCATATGGTCATACAGCTTCATGACACAACACAGCATTAGCTAGAAAATGATGGAGGGAGAAAAGTTCATTATCTCTCAGTGAAGTCTGAGAATCAAGTTGTTATTTATGAGGACTTTATCAAAGGAATAAAAGTCTCACTTAGGCCATGTGTGATGGCAGCTAAGGTACCTGTAGTGACAGGGTACTGAAATTACCATTACCCACTATCCTCAGACCAAATGAAAGAGAATGATTGTCATAACTTTAGGAACAAAGGCCCAAATAAATGCATAGAGTAACTGAGATATTATGTTGGATGGAGAGTTAGGAGAAACACGAACCTGGGGAAATCCCTCAGAAAGGGATAAAGCTGTGATAGAAAGGCCTAGAATCACAGAATCATTAAGGTTGGAAGAGACCTCTAAGATCATCAAATCCAACCATCATTCAACATTGCCATGACCATAAAACCATGTCCCCAAGTTCCACAAATGCACATTTTTTTAACACCTCCAGGGACGGTGACTTCACCACCTCTCTGGGTAGTCTGTGCCCATGCCTCACTACTCTTTAATTCCATCACAGCGTGGTAAAGCATGAATAAATGCCACATTTGAAGAGGTGGCTGTGGCAGAAGCACATGTATGCACAAAGGATGGAGAAGGCACAAGAAACCTGCAAGGGTGACCAGAACTGCCACCTCCTCTCTGCAGACAATCTGTACAAGCCTTAAAACAGCCCTAGCAGATATGGGTGGTTCACTTCAGAGCTGTTGGACACACTGAAACACTTAAAAGTACCTGGAGGGGGCACATTCTAAAGGCCTACAGTGTTCAAGCTAGTGACTGGACACTAGAGAGCAATGTGATGCAAAGAAAACAAGAAAAAAATTAAGGAAATAGAGCAATGAACACTCCTTTCTAAGTGATCCTTTGATCCAGCCACCCTGATATCACATCTTCTCACCTCTTTCTTTTACTTAGCAGTACTGAAATCTATTGTGGACAATCAATAAACTGAAAGGGTGAGCTGACTTATTGAATCAGGGCCAAAATATTCAACAGCATCAAGCAGAAGTGTCTCTCAGCATCTCACACACACTGAATGCATTAGCACTGCTTGGTAAAGAAAGATGAGCAACTACAATTACAGGTTGGTTGTGTTCCAGAGGAGAAAAGTGTTTGGCCTGTTGGTAATCCTCTCTGAAATATGGGATTAAAGCAGCAAAGCTCCATTCATCAGCCTGTTGGTTTTGTGCCCCTGCAGTAGCACAGTGCCAGGACACCAGTGGTGGTCCTTTGGGAAGTCCTGCAACCATTAGAGGGCTCTGCAGGCTCAACAGCTTCCTCCACCCTGACACAACAAGGGGTCTGGGAGTGCAGGAGATGCCTCAAGCACCAAGAGGAATAAGCTCAGGTTTCCTGTGGATTTCATGGAATGTATTTTCAATAACTGGTTCTCTCACAGAAGAATATAACACCTATACATCACCCTATTTGGGGTATGCCTGTACATACTCAGAGATCTCCAAATAGTAAGGATGCTTTAGTGATGGGGGTGGGCTCTGTGGAGGGATAAGTGTAAATGATTCATGAGAAGGTGGCCAGGGAATAGCTTAGGTCACTCCCAGGTCGTTGACTGTGGAGGAGGGAGGGATGTAAATCACTCACTGAAAAAAAAAAAATCAATTTTTCCTTGAGAGACAGGGGAAAGACTTCAGTTCTCAGGAGCACGCCCCACCTTTATTATGCCATTCCATTTCTATACCAATCTCTTGTACAAAGGATGCAAAGATTCTGGAAATGTGACTTACACTCATTTAAAGCCCTATTCCAGTGTCAGCTTTTAATGGAAAAGCAAACTGGTTCTATTTCTGCTGCCCTGGCTGGACTGACAGGTCAAGTTTAGGTGGGTACAGCAGGTAATGCAGGAGGCCACATCTAGCACAGGTTACACTGACTCTTACCACTAATATCAAGGGTCATGCTGCCCAAATGATAAATCCCATGAAGTCAGGGTACAGTGATCCAACAGATCTGCATCTCTTCTCAGCAGGAGGGACCAGCAGCTGCTGCATACTGGGTGCTGACATTAATTCTTTAATTGTGTGGGGACTTAGTCATAAATAACTCTTTTCTCTTCCAAGTAGATCCTTATGCATGACAATGCCTTCTTCTACCCTCCACAAGAAAGCAAAACATCATGTTCAAATTTTCTGAAAGAATTTTGTCTTCTATTGCTGTGCCTACATTTTCCTGTGCTGTCATATGAATTAGTACAAAAACAATAATTCACATGAAAACAAAAATTCATAAACATTCTGTGTAAGCTTCAGATCTGCATATTTCTCCCCAAGTCTGTCAGACAGAAGCTCAGATTCCAGAGCTATAATTATCATAACAGAAAAAACAGCAGATACCATAACTACATAAAAACTGGATAATTGAATAGAAATTACACAGAATTATTTTACACAACTCTGGCTATTCTGTTTTTTGTATGCCATTTTTAAAAATTTCAGAATTTCATAATAGTGAGATAAAAGTAATTTGGATCACTTCTCTGCTGTGTAACTAATGTTTCTATGATTCAACATCAAGCGAATGAAGAATCCAGCCAAAGCAACCTTTTATACCTGCAAAAAGTTGATTAATACAGCCAAGTTCCATTTTGTTTTAATCACTCAAAAGAAACAAAGGAAATTTTTTTATTATTTTGATGGAAGAAACAGAAAATGAAGGATCACTGTGAAGTGTCACTTGAAATGCTTAAGATTAGAAAGGAAGCATCTTAGATGACTTCTCAGCTTGTAACACAACCTGGATGCAGTTAATTCTCCAACATGGCTGCTTTGCAGGGTTTTTAGTCAGGCTTCTCGGGAAATCTCTAATTTTTTGGAATATGTTAGCAATATCAGGCCTTTTGAGTCATGTGTGGCCCACTCAAAGATAAAACACTGTGTGTGACCCTTTCAAGATAACATAAAATGGTAACTGTGGCACCTGCACCCTCCTCCTCCCTCCCCCCAGACATCAGTCCCAAGGCCACTATCTTGCAGAACTTAGGATTGCAAGGTTAGGCCATACACCCTCCTTTGAAGCTTACCTGTGATGGGGTTGTCACATTGATTTCTGGGACAAAGTTGTCATCAAATAAGTTAATGATGTTCTCCTGTTGCAACTCCTTCGTGGGTGTGAGCTTAGGCAGTGGTGGGACTGGTGGACCTTTCCTCAGCTAGGCAGACAGCAAAAACAGAAGAAAGAGCTTTAAGCTAGGGCTAAACAATTAGTTGGAAGGGCAATATTGCACAGAACCAGGCCTCTGCAGCTTTTTGGCTTCTTAAGTTCATTCTTGTTTAGCTTTGGGATTTTGTCCCTGCCCATCTGTTGCTACCTTTAGAGCTCACTTAAGGCTAAGACCATTTCATCTCTGGGAACCACAGCACCTCAGAGGTGCTTAGGTTACTAATTCCCCCTGCTCTCCAGAGTCACATAACTATGGCAAACTAATTGCTTGCAATAATGTCAAATACAATTGGGTAATTTTAAAATCTGCTAAAACACCAAGAAAAAAAATCTACAAAAATTGCTCAGGTGGTATAGTGACATAACACCATTGGCACCACTAAGACTCAACTGAGTCCTACCAGATGAATATTTGGGCAGTGAAGTGCCACATTTGGGAAATCAGAGAAAACAAGCATGCTCACATGTAGCTAAATGCAAAACTAAATTTCTCCTGATGTGCTCCCACCACAGAAATAGCCATTAGCACAGAAGCTACCCCACTTCTGGAGACATCAGTAACACCACCACGAGTCTGTGCTATGTTCAGGAAGTGTCACACACAACTCTTCTGCTACAGATGAAACTGATTCTTATTTCACCAATATGGATGAGAATAAACAATACCCCAGTGACTCCAACAGTGTCAAACTTCTCAATCCAGTGTTAATAACAACCAATAAGCCTTTAATTATCAGTAATTATCACAGCACTATTTAAGCTAGCTCTATTATTTACTCTTTTAGAGGGTGGCCATACCAATGATACTCACTGGCTAATTTTTTTTCCAGGATAAGCATAAATTTGAAGATGAATGAAAAGCTGAAATACATAATGTACTGAAATCCACAAGGAGGTTTTAGAAATAGGTTTTTCAAGCTACCACTGCCTGTGGACCTCGTAAGGACCTTAGGGATTATGAAACTTTTTAAGAAGCATTTTGCTTTGTCACCACAAGTCCCCACTGTTCAGTGGGCACCTTAAATTTTCTTCATTCCCCCTTATATGAAACCCACTTTCCAGCCATGCTCAAGACACAGGGATGAAGAACCAATGAACAGAACAGAGCGCAACAGAGCCAGTGGCTTCCTTGTCATTTCTCAGCCACAGCCTAGATGAAAGATCCACCCTATAGATCATCTCAGCTATCTTTTACTGCACAAGAGGCCAGTTGCTCCTGCTAGGTGTCCACTTACCTGTGTGGGTGACTTAGGTCGGGCTGGTGCTGGAGATGCTGGTGCCAGCATGTGGTTGGGACTAGCAGTAGGGCTCGGAAGGGGAGAGACCTCCTCTGGTGGGGATGGTGTTTTTGCAATGCGGAGTGGACCTGAATCACTGGACAGAAGCAAAGCAATGGCAAGGACATACATATCATGCTGATTTATGACCTTGACAATTTGATCCAACAGCTGAACAACACCCCTGATGTAATGCCAGTGACCACAAAAGGCAGTAGACACTGGAGATGAGCTGAGCCACCACATAATGACTAAAACTAAAACTGCAATTAAATTAAATTAAAATTCAGTCACCTACAGTGTCAAAGGAAGTTTTTATTTTGAATGACCTTGATTTTTGGAACATCTGTTTACCTGATCATTCTACCTTGTGGAAAACAGAATACCTGCATTTTTTTTTTCAGATTCTCTATTTGAAATCACATTTCACTTTTAAGTTTGTAACTCTCATAAAATGTGAGGTGGATTTATTGTCTTCATTTCACACAGTTCTCAGAATAAAAGGCTTTAAAGATAAAAACCCCGGAGGAAGGCATAACAATGAATAATGCAAATAATTTTAAAAGTTCAGCGACTTTAGAAAGGCTTCAATAAAATAAAACCCCTCCAAGATTATTATAAAAGTATCACTATTTAGAAGGACAGCTCAGCACAACTACAAACAAGCAGTCATCATGTCGAGCAGAACTCTACTAATGCTAAGAAAAGACCCGATGAAGCCCTGAGAAAGAATCTTCCTTCTCCCTTCCCATGAAAGGACTTGGTGCAAACACTGAGACATATTCAGCTACCTAGAAATGCTGCAAGCTTACAGCTCAGGGAGGCTATAAACTACAACACTCCACGACCACAGAACTTGGCGAGAGAAGAGCAAGTCCTAGGCACCTTCAGGGAGAACAGCAGCACTACCTGCTTGAGGAGACCACACCAGAGACATGTTCCTAATGCTAACACAAGAAAAATTTGTCCTTTGGAAAGGATAGACTTAGCTCACACTCACCACCTCTTTCTGTGGAAATATTAAAAGAGAAAAAATAAGCAGTTATTAAGAAATTTCTTTCCCAGGTACCATATTTGCCTTCAAGATTGAGCATTCAGTAGCATACACTTTTTAAAAATATTTCTTTTTATACAGTTCTTAAAAGGAAAGATTGGATGTTGTCTAGTATCTACTTCTCACACATGTAAAGAGGAAAGATGTGTTATCTCACAAAGAATCACTCCTGAGTAGTCTTTTACAACATTATAAGTATTAATGGAAGTCAAAATCGATCCATATTTTCACACAAGGCTCTGTGAAGATTACAGCAAAGAAGAGTAATATGGTAACTAAAAGAAAATATGTATTTTTTAAAAAGGATTTTAAAATAATAGTAAGTTTCACTCTTGTAAAATTTTGACCTCTTCTCTCTATCACTATTACAGTACTGAGAGGTCAAATTATGGCAGAACAGCTACCTTTGTTGCAAGCAAAAAATGAGAAATGCCTTTCTGGCATCTACTGACTGTAAGAATTTACCATCTGATTTTAAACTGCTTTTGCTTTTGTTTTTATTTTAAGAAAAGATTTCTCTTGAAAGGCATTAAAAATATCGTATTTTGTGACTTTTTTTTTTACTTCAGCTTTTATGATGCACTCTCAGATCACATTTCTTGGCTTTTCCCCATGAGCAGAAGAGATAAAAGCTGACTTATAAAGGCTGGGATTCTCACCTAATCATATGCCTTTAGGAGCTAAAATGACACCTAAATACTTCAAGGCTCTAAAAAAAATTATGAGAGCAACATTGTTGTAGACTAAGCATCTAAGAATCTACAGTGAACCTGGCTAAACTGCAACAGCTGAGAATTTGGCTCTCTATCTGAAAGGAAAAATAAATAGGTAATGAAGGAAATTTTGCACCTTAACTCATATTGGGAAGAACTTCATCCAAGGTGCTTTATCTCCTGTCCTAAACAAACAGACCCAGTGATTGTGTTGTGCAGCAGTCACTACACATGGTGTAGGAGATTCCTGCACATGCTGAAACCCACAAAGCCTACTGCAGTGCAATTCACCCAAAGAAGCAGTAAAATCACCTGGGTGCCCCTTGAATGGTGAAGGCCTTGTCTGCGTGCTGATCTCCCAGCTTCGTCATCACTTCGTATAGTTTGTGACATAGCTGAGAAAACAAAACACTTGCCTGAGTTTACATGAAGCACTATGATCATGATTAACATGATTAACAACACAGGTGATAAATCTGGTCTGATAACTGGCCTGATAAATTTTAAATGGCACACAGATCCTTCCAAGAATGCTCAGTCCCATGAATATCAAATGCCTAAGCGGAAACCTACCAAAAGCCACAGAATCAAAGAGAATAGCAGTTCTTCAAACCCATAAGATGGTTTTCAGAGAGCAGGTTTGTAAGTGTGACTCACTGCTGCCTGATCTCTGATAAAAGAGATTGCCTAAAGTTTAAAGAAACATGGAAGAAGATTCACATTTTCCCATCAAAAACCTAATCTAAATTTACATGGGCCTTCGGTCAAGCAAGTTTCCCAAACAATTTTATTCCTACTACTAGGTGACTACAGATAATACACTACCACTGAGCAAGGTACATTCCAAAGATCCCCACTGAAACTGCTCCATTTGCCTATCACAGATAAAATGTTATATTGCTGGCAATGTATATAGCAGTCTTGAAGGGAATGTTTGATGTGTTCTCCTTGTACTGATTAAACCAATGAAATGCTTAGCAATTGGACATGGAAAAAATACCCAAGGCAGCAGTATGCTAAAAAAAATGGAGAAGTTACTCAAAATAGAAAGTGAATTTAGTGCTACAACTGATAATATACTCTTAATTCACAACTGCATGAGCTGCCTTACCCAAGGCAGCAGTATGCTAAAAAAACTGGAGAAGTTATTCAAAATATAAATTGAATTTAGTGCTACAACTGATAATACACTGTAATTCACAACTGCATGAGCTGCCCTTTCCTTAAGGAGAGTACACAACTGGCAAGGAGAAATTAATACAAAGGTTATACTACAAATCTGGATCCAGGGCAATTTCGCACGTGTGCCTCTGCTGCATTACATGACTTTTTCTTGCTGATATGCACATCACATCCATTATACAGCAGAGATTCATTTTTACTCACTAAAGCTATTTCCTTGTGAAACTTGGCTTCGAGGCTGGATACATTTTTGAAGGTGTTCACATAGAAGCCAACTCGTCTGTAGAGGATGGCACAAAGAAAGGAAAAAGAGAATAAAAGATAGGGGAAGGGGGACCACAAAGGCAAAGGAATTAATTTTTTTTCCAGGCTACAAGCAACATTCTTGACTATTATTCTCAGCAAAGCAAATAATTGGATGGAATGTCAAAATTTCAGACTAGCTCACTGATGATTATTTCTGTTTGTGTTAAGAACCATCACATTTCATGCTGCACAGAGCGAACCAAGTTGAGACTGCTTCACAGTGGGGACCCTCAGCTTGTTTTAGAAAAGTGGAAGATTGGAAAGGGTTGGTGTGAGTGTGGCACAAGCACATGGAAGGCAAGGTGCTCTGAGCATCCCATCTCTCACCAGACAGCAGGCAAGCACTGACTGAAAGAAGAGAGGTACTGCTCCAGCACTCCACGTGCCTGTGCCCTCGGTGCTACCACAGCACCTGGGTGATGCAGGAGCATCTGGAGGCAGCTTTAAGAGATACAGCTCAATATGGCCTGGGGGTGGGTGGCTCAGCCCTCCTGAATGAAATCAGCCTTGAAATACCTGCATATGTACCTAAGAGAAAATAATTTCTAATATAGACCAGATATTTAAAACTTTCATGTGTAGTTTCTCCAAACTTTTATTAACAAAAATAATCTTTGGTGTAAGAATGCAAAATGCCAACTAAATGGATTATTTTCTTCCTGAAGAACTGTAATAACTAAAAAAAAGGGGCTCTGAAAGCAATTGCTTTCTAAATTATGCCTATAGCTCAAATTAAATTCTGCCTCTCCCCGAGACTAGTTACTGGGCAACACGCATACTGAAATAAAAGGGCCCTTACTCTGAATCATTCATAGGTTATTTTACTTTTAGTAAGCCCATAAAATAAATATCTTGAAGTGCTAAGAAGCTTTGCAACTGAAATAGGCAGAAACACAGCAGGATAACCCTCTATTGATCTGAAATTTAACAGGAATTAACTTAGAAGGCAGAGAATACAAAGGATTCTTCAGTGATGCACAACACATTTCCACTCCAGACTGTCATTTGTGAAAGAACATAGCACACTAATGAGATGTTTATTTTTCTACTGCCTTTGTTCTCCAATTCATTTTGTCTGTATTTCCTGTATAAACACAATGAATGACTAAAATCTTGAATGACTGATCTATGCCATCAAATGGTTTTACTTTGCAGACATAGCCCAGGCAAAACTATGAAATGTGTACTCTCATCTAGTTATAATGCAGGTTTTCCTATGAAAAGTGTATTCTCATGTAGTTATAATACAGTTTTTACCTTCCTCTCCTTCACTGGTGATACCTTACAGGAGCTTGGAAATGACAATTGCCATAAAATCTTCATAAATTTGTAAAATTCTTTGTTTCAACACCTTTTACAGAAAAATGACCTCTAGGCAGACTCATTACAAATCTAAAAAAGCATGTGGCTGCTCTGTACAACTACTTTTGACAGTGGAAATATTTGATCCTTTTTACTAACAAGTGACTTGTTTTTTCTGGAAGATATCAGGTATCCACCACTGAGGTGTTTGAGAAAGGTTATGGAAGCATTGAGTCATAGTCATGATCTGGCCTTCTGTGCTCTAACACAGTTCTTTACCCATAAAATGGAGACTTTTTTCCACCTCAGAATGAAGATATGATAACACATCTTAAGTGTCAAGGTACACTGAAAGAGAGAAGCATAAATACACTTATAGTAAGTATAACTTTGGACCATTTGCAGGCATTTTCCCTTTTATTGTCACAAAAAGAGAATGGATGGGATCTCCAAGAAGCCATCAAACCATTTGCTATCAGAGCTGATTAAAATGGTTCCCTTTCCTCACTCCCCCTGGAGGCCCTCCCAGGCTTACCGTGACCACAGTGATGGCAACTCTTCTTGCAAATCAGTGTTAAACTCTTCAAACACTTTCTGTGCCTTCTGAAATTCTTCTTCTGCCTAAAACAAAATGGAACAGGGTGACTCCTGCAACCACTACGACAGAGCAAAGCCTGCCAAAATTGGTTTTGTGCATTTTTTTTGTGGTTCTTTTACTGTTTGTATTAACAAGGACATGACTCAGTCCCACACCATGCAGGCAAACACAGGACTTGCTGTCCCCTCAGTCTCATCCAGAGAGAAAGTTAGGGCTCCAATGGGACTCCTGAAAGAGGCAGAGCACACCCTCCACAGGCACCAAAATACTTGGTACACATTTATGCTTAAGATCATTATTTCCACTTCTGAGAGAAGAAAAAGAAAACAAACTTTGTGCTCTATCTCTGCACAGAAAGAAATGCCACCCGAGCTCCTGAAGTCTTCAGCCAGCATCCAGTTGTGCTACCTTGGTAATTCTGCTTTCATCTTTTCTTTTTGAGCTCTGCAGGGCTTCTAGATGGTGCCTTGCACTGTCGTAGTCCACTAGTTTTCTGCTTCGTTTTGCAATGCGAGTCTGTACAGGGTTAAAAATCAAAGTCAGCACAAATAACACTTTTTTTTAAGAGCTATTTTACCTATGTTGTCATTTAAGTCTTGGATATATTTTTATTCTCCCTCATCTGCTGTTCATATCTGAGTTTCTGCTGCATGCAAGAACATAAACATGGTAAAAGAGACAAACTAATCACCTTAGTTTACATAAGGAATCCATTTACAGATGGCTTGGAAGGTTTTTTTGTGGGTGTAGGGCTTACAGGCTTTAGAAGTGAGATAACAGTGTTTCACAAGACTTGCCTCATTCTCCAGAATAAGTGGACCTGTTAAACTCATGGTAACACCATCTTTTTCCCTTATTTAGTGTGTGTAAATTTAATAAATAATCTAAGTTTCTTACAGAGTTGGAAAAATATTTAAAATATACTTTGCAGTATAGCTGTTCTGACATATAACTGAGGTAATATGACTTCAGCATACAATAGGGATTCTAATTTACCTGCTATAATTCTTTAAGAACTAAACAAAAGCCCTTTGACATACTGACTTTATAAAGCTATATAGTCTTATGTATTCTATGTAGATTCCACATGCTGAGAGGGCATAAGCCCAGTATGATTTACAAGTAAATTTGAGACTGAACATCAGTAATGCGATTTTTTAAATTATTTTTTTCTTTAGTCCCTTATGTAAATGACAAAGGGGATGGCTGCGTGATACCTACTCAGTTATAAACCATCACAAAGAATTTCAGCTATTCAAATATAAAAGTACCTAACTACCACCTGTAATGATTCTTTCTCCCCACACATTTAACTTAGCAACCATCTCCCTCAATGAACATTGGACAGGCATACAGGAGAGGCTAAAATATGCACAACAGTCTTTCCTGATGTGTATTACAAGACTTTTGTTTTTATAATTAATTAAAAGACAGGAACCATGGCTTAGTTAGGAGAAAGATATTTAGATACCCACAGATGCATCTAGCTATAACAAAAGGCCTGCTTTTTATGTTATAATTTGTGTGGCATTTTAACAGCTGAAGAGCTTAAAGTGTCCCCATTGAAGTCATTGAGAATTATACCAAAAAAACAGGAGCAGGAAAAAAACATATTAATTTTATCTGCAAAGGGTAATTTACTTCCAAGTACTACTTGAAATATATTTTTGTTCACTTGGATAACCAGTGCAGCCTAATGTCAAGTATTTACTTCCAGAACAACACCTTTTACATTGCAGAAGAGATGACTTCCACCCCCCCTGCCTTTTAAATTTCTCTTGGTAATCCCATTTTCTATCTATTTTTCTATCTATTTTATCTACTCAACAGCAATTTTACAAATTGTCCTTTATAGGAAATCATTGCTGTACTTTGATATCAGGAAATTGTCCTAGATATGTATCCAAGGTCAGCAACGATCCATCCACCAGTTTTTGATGGAAGTCTTCCCAAAGTTCATCACACTTCTGTAAAGGCATAAAAGAGAAAAACACTCTTAATAGTTTAATTCCACTCCAAAACTGGAAGAAATAGAAATGTGATTGGTAAAGATTAATCTGTCTGAAGATTTAAAATGTTCTTTATGGCAAAAATCAGAGTGCACTTACAAGATAAATTAAAAGAAATACCTGGACATTGCAAGTTTTAATTCACAACTGAAGAAGATTTAGCTTAATAAGAAGTTTGTGTTTTCAGTCTTTCGAATAGTAACTGCTATGAGAAAATAAGGACATCATGGATTCAAGGTCTTCATCAGGGTTTCAGGTCCCTGAGGGGCAGCACCACAGAATATGAAGCTGCCAAAGTTCTCACACCTAAGTGTGTTCACTGATGATGAACCTGCCTTACAGAGAAAAGAAGTGCAACTAAAAAGAGAAGAGTATTCAAAATAAAGGCAAAAACAAAGTGAGTTTCCCATCAACTATAAGGATTTGTAAGCTTAGCTTTGCTTGGTCATTTTGAAAATAAAAGCTGTGGAGATCCACCCAAAGAAATGGGTGGAAAAAAAAAAACCATTTCAAATCAACCCACTGGATGAAATGGTTGATGGACAGACAAGAACCCCACCTTGCACTGCTAGAGAACTGGGTTGCCAGATAAGAAACATGCCAATATCAGCAGTAAAAATAACACAATACCCCCCAGAAGCTACAGTGCTTTTCCCATGTCCCCTCTGAAGCTCTGGGATAGTCACCAAGAGACACCCCGTGTAGTTTTCCAGTTTTTAAAACATGCTGGTGCAACTGATGTGACAAGGACCCTGTGGGGAGCAGGGAAATATTTCCTGCCAGAAGCAAATCCTGTCACACAGAGACAGTGCTTGAGGTCCTGGGTTCTCAACTGCACAAGGCTTTAGTATATGTTAAACATCCTGATCCCTACCCCCCTTTTATTTTTTTTTTTTTTTAAAACATTTCAAAAATCCCTGAACTCCCTCTTTTGATGGGAGGGAGGCTAAAGGAGGAGAACACTGCTCTGCAGGGCTGTTATCCTCACCGGCGTGTCCGGGAAGCTATTCCCCAGTGTTTGTTTTACCATGAGCTACTATAGGGCATATTATAAATGCTGTTTGATGCCAGCTTTCAGTTCACTCATTTCCTACCCTATCGGAGTCCCTAATGAATTATTACAACCTATTAATCATTCCTAAAAGTAATACCTCATTTATTAACACAATATTTAATCACGGTGGTCAACAGAGCAGCATAGCATTAGATCTTGCCAAGCAACTGCCAGTCTTGTGCATTTGCCTTTGTATCTTGCTGATACATATTTTAGACAAATTAAAACCATAGAGCTTTTCTGAAATCTAATGGGCTCAAAAAACTGAAGAGTCCTTTAACCCACTATCTTTTCCTGCTACTTACAGAGTAAGGTCAGGTAGATAGATCCCTTTTGGAATGATCATTTTAATATCCTGGACTGCACAAATATATAATTCTTTTTTACTCTAGGTTGAGGGTTGCATAAGTCTACATTTGTGATTACATAGGGAAAAAACATCAGATGCAGAGATTTTGTAATATTGTCCTCATGAATCTCTAATTAAGAAGGCACAACTAACACTCACCCCTATATCTGACAGAGATTAAGAGCCAAATTTTGGTCCTTTCACACACAATTACTGAGTGTAAAATCCAATAGTCTACAGATAAAAGATGAGGCACTAGAGCAAGATGCAGCAGGAGATCTTGCAGCTGTCTAACCTAAAGCAAGAGAAATGGTAGGGTATCTTAACACTTTTAATTTGGATGCTTTTAAAATCAAAACCACGTCACGCCTTCAGCAGCAGGGAGGGGCAGAGGAAGGCAACCACAGAGAAGGAACATTGCTCTGTCTTCCAGTTTCTTGTTAATTATGTTATCCAGGAGGCCCTGCAAACTGAATGCCAGCTGGTTGAAAGCTGCACAGATCACAGTTTGCACTTTCTTGTCACTACCAGCACATTTGCTGACAGACTTCCCCCAGAATTACAGCTGTTTAAGCAGGAGATTCAGAGCACCTCGAGTCCAATTCCTGCTGTGTCCTCTAGAAAAGCCCATTCTCCTCTAACCACTGCAGGAAGCTAAAAAGGTTAAAATAAATAGTGCCCTGCAGCCTAATTTGCCCTTCAATTCCAGACTGGAATTGGATTGGGCAAGCGTCCCATCAGATATCCTGTTGAGTGGCTCAACAGTTGTTACACAGCACACACAGAGAAGCAGATTTGATAATTTTTAACATCCAATTGTAAGATACCTTGTACAAACTTGTCAGTCAATGGCTATCAGGACCAATTCTGGTCACACTGGTGATGGTGACCTCAGAGGGAGCTTACGTCAGCCAGTTCATAAAACAGACACTGCAAATGCTGCAGCTGGTCAGCAGGAGGTGCATTGCACAAGACCAATAATTTCTATGCTTGGAAAATTAACACACAACGAAGAATTAAGGGAAATTTTGGATGTGCACTTCTCCTCAACAGCTCAGATCAATCCACTTACAGCCAAAATACTCTTTTTCTTCTTTCCACACGTCTTACCTCTCCTATCATTTTCACATCTTCTCGTCCATACCAATCTGGCTCATACACTTCATGAAGAGACTCTGTAAGCTTCTTTGAGGCATCTTGCATCCCTGCAATTAGACAGAAGGGAGAACATATAACTGCAAGCCACAAGAAACTTTTGTTAAGTATCTTTATTTTGACTCTGATCTCCCCACTATACTATTCCCTCTGGCATGTTTAGAATATAATTTTCAGGAGCTGAAACAAAACCTTTATTTTCACCCAGCTCCCCCAAGTAAATGAGAAATATCCCTAACAGAAGGATTAACCTATATTTATATGCAGAAAAAAAAAGGTTGCTATTAGATTAGGGATTCAATTTTCTATTCTGAACTAAACAGATCTGAACATTAATAACAACTCAGAGGGTAGTCCTGCCCACTGAAGACATGTAATACCCTGTTGAAAGGCTACCACTGAAAAGACAATCAGACACCTGTCTTTGGTCCTTCTCAGCTCTTCCACCCTGCAGAGCAGCTTCCTACCTTGTCTGTAATGGATACCACACCAACCTGTGTGGAAGAGGAGGCATTTCAAGGGTTAAAAAGGCAGAGATTTAGAGGAATTACTGGCTGTAAAATTTCGCTTAGGAGAAAAGCTAGAAGAAGTATGAGCTAAAGAAAAAGTGTTGCCCAGAATGGGGGAGATTTCTCCATTTCCTTGGTTTCTAAGATATTTAAGCCTTGAGAGCTTTCTCATATAAAGTGAAAGTGGTTGAGCTCGCTGTTCTTGTGCCCACAATGATGATGGTCACCTAAAAAGGTCCATTTATAATGAAGCAAAGGACCGGCAAGAGCTGAGACAGCATCTAGAGAAAAGAGATTCCTGGACCTGGGGACAGTGTCATAATGGACCTGGTTTTATGAAGGATTATTATCTTGTGTGCTCAGCCAGTAGGTTTGGAAGTATGTGGAGCTCAGCACTGATTTACACCTGCAGCCAGGTGGTGTCTACAGAGAAATGTGCAAAGCCAAACTGCAACAGTCACCTCTGGAGCTCTGCTACCACAAGTGAAACAAGAACAGGGACTACTGATGGTTATCACACTGTAACACACAGAGGAGCTGGCTTAAATGTAAAGCTGCTTCAATGATATTATGAGAAAGAGCTTCAATCTAACTTCAGTGAGATCAGTTTGGCCCTGGGTGAATAAATGATTTCCCTCATTTAAAGCACTGGGGTTTGCCTCTCTATTTTGATGGAGCACCAAAACATTAGATGTTGAATATGGTTCTGAATGCAGTGAAACCCAAGTGATCTCACTTAGTATGCTAAGATTCAGTTCAGAATCAGTAATTTTAAAATGACAACTTTGTTGCAAAATCTGAACAACACTGTTAATGTTTTTATCTAGCACTAATTTTTTTTTAAAAAAAACCACATTTTGTCTCCAGCCAAAGTCTGTTTGCTGCAGCACATCTGTGCTGTCTTGAAAATACCTCTACTGTGATCATGATTTAACTGCTCAGTGGCTGAATTTAGAAATCACACCAATATTTCTGTTTTCTGCACAAGGAAGTGTTTAGGAGTGGAACAGAAGAGTTCACTAGAAACTTGAATGTCTAGAAGAGTGAACCTGACCTAGTCAGTAGGTATTCCACCATACACTCCAAAACACACACTCAAGATAAAGAGAGGAAAATAAACATAGTAGTACTGCCTAATATAAAAATAGTGGTCTATAGAATGAGTAGGGAAGAAAAAAGGGTACTGAAAACAATGAAAGTAGATGGCTGTTCTCAGATTTTGGGGTCAAGGGAGAGCATGACATGGGACAGGGGGAGAACAAGTACAAAGAAAACCTGGTGTTCAGAGGGCACAAGCTTTCACCCTCAAATTAAAAGGTGCTGAGCCAAAGCAGAATATTTGATTTCTTTGTGGATTGTCTCGAGGGTGCTTTTTAACATCAAATCTCTGCTCAAAGAATTGGTATAACACAAGAACTTAAGGCATATTTCTTCTTCTTCTCCTTTGTGCTTAATGCTTAAGATGATGCATCATCAACTAAGAAAGGGGTCCTGAAAAAAGGGGCTTTTTTGCCTAGAATATGGCAGACTAGAGGAAAATAAAGATGATCTGCACACACTCCTACTGCATCTATACTAGGCTTTACTGCAATACCCCAAAAGACTATGTAGGTAAATACCAACCCCAGTGGCTTTTCATGCCTGTGGCATTAACTTACAACATCCAACAACTTCTTTATTTGGCTGGTTTTCCCAATTTCTTATGCACTGCTGCCTTTTATGCATTATTCAGCACTAAAGTTAAGAGGATTAGTGTCTTGGCCATAGACTGCAGGCTGTCTCTCTCTGCTGTTTTTAACTGCTATCACTGAGAAAAAGAAATTGTTTAAAGTAAGTAATTAAAGGACTAAGAAATGTGAGAACCATTTTTACTGCTGATGAACAGTTAGAAATTTGTATTTAATATCTATTCTTTAATTTAATATTTCTTCTTATTAACTGGGTCACTTCTTTAATAACTGCAGATGCCAAAACAATTGAAATGCTTAGGAAAAATGATGCTAAATAATCCAGTTACTGAAGCTACTCTCCAGTTACCCTCAGATGAAATAATCTCTATTTCTATGGCAGAGTCCCTACCCCTGGAATGCCAAAAGACTCCCTGAGGTCCTCATGTGGCAGGGATCCTGGGGATGATGGTGCAGAGATAGCCCCATTAAAGCATCTTAGAGATGGCAGAGAGTATGTGACTCTTTGACATCACTTCAAATGTACTCAAGCTCCCATGGAGATTGAGACTGGCCTGAGAGTCCATGCTGGCCTTGGGATCCATATACTATGGGGACTCCTCACTGCTGAGCAGGGAAATCTAGGCTAAATCATGGAGAAAATTCCATTTTCCTGATGGAGTGAGACACCTTGGTTTGGCTCTTAATATTTAATTGTTTGAATGGGGAAGAGAAATTCATGTGCAATTCTCCAGAGAAGTGACCTATCCTGCCATAAGGGTTGTTAACTATTATTGGTGTTTACACATTAGAGTCTCCACTGGAACAACTCAATCACTTCAGAAGTTGTCACTAAATTTTACACAAAGGTGATGAATAATTCTATTGCTTCTAAAAAATTACATGATTGATCTTTAGATTTGTGTGTCTGGAGGTCACGTGCAGTTCTGTCAGCCACAGATTGACAACCAGGCAGCAAAAGTGCTTACAGACCTCCAAAATCTCCCCTTCCCTTCCTATAGAGCAGTTATTATTTCTCACCACATTAAGCCATCTGAAAACTATGGTGCTTCTTTTTCATGATGCAGGATTCCCTTCTACCCCTGCCACCTTCATGCAGATCCAGGTTTGTGTCTGCCCACCTGCATGCGTACTTGCAAAGGGCTCAAAGTAGAGAATGGGAGGTTGATTTAGGGTTTCTTTAACAACTGGCCCATAAAGTCATCTACAGCTCTCAAAAGCTTGGAAAAAAAAAAAGTAATGAAGTAGAAAACCCAAATACACGTTGCCAAGGAGACTGGAAGAGAGACAGAAGACTGAGGGATGAGATGACTATGGCTATGGGGATAGAACACAGTCTCCTCAGAACAAACATCACTGAGACACAGCAGATGTTAAACTATCATGCAGGTGAAATAAAACAGCACATAAAACCCATTCAAAAGTTCAATAACTTTATGGCATGGTTCCTCTGAGACCTTGAGTAACCAGCAGTAAAGATCAAGATTGAGGTAAGACTAAGAAGCACCTCTGAGCAAGGAAGGAGTCTGAATACAGAAAAAATTCTTTCAAGAATGCATGATACTAAACCTCAAACTGTCACATATATTAAAATGAAGAGATAGAGACTCTTAAGAAGGCTCAATTGGCAATACTTTACTTAAATTGTACACAGATCTTATACTTTCAACTTCTAATATCCAGTCACTCAAGTCATACAGCAAAATGAAACTTATTACTGGAGTTCACAACATACCAGCTTCATAAAACACTTAATTAGTTAGCTATTTTGCCAGTTCCTGAAACCCTTTGAAATGAACTGCTGTTATCACACCTGCAAGAGTACAAAGATGTCAAGTGTATTATTTTCCAATTATAGGATTGAGCTTTTTCCCTGCAAAATGAGCCTGATGACAGCACATCTCCAAGGCTCAGGTGTCCTAGGTGCAGAAATCCCACACCAGTGCCTAAATCTGGGCATCCCCATGCTTATGTGCACAGCCACCCCAAAATCCTTTAATGATGGCAGTCCTTCAAAATAACAACAGAGAGTGCAGCAGTTGCTGGATCTGCTTCTGCCATCCAAAATGCAGAAAGCTCTTTGCCACAGCTGAGCTATCAGCTTTGGGGAAGCCCCAGCTAGAGCTGTGTATTGTGGACCACTGTCCTCTCCACAGCATGAAGGTGTGCCAGCATGTGTGCCAAGGATGCCACTGGTGGCTTGTTGGCTTTGGAGAATAACATCTTTAAGGCTCTTGTGGGCTGCTTATAACTGGGTCTTTTTTAAGACATGAAGATGAGGTGTTAGCAAACACTTGTCATTCTCAATAGGAAAGTCACTCCTAATTATTTTCCAGTGTGGGCTTACAGGCTGCAACAAGGGAAAGATGCTGAATGCTGAGCAGAAAAATGTCTAAAAAGGCAAAACTTATACAAAGAAAAACTTCACACCAGGCTAAATCCAAACCTTAGTGCAAAGAGTAGCCTACTAGACAGTAAACCAGCAAAAGGACACAGATGCCCAGAGTGCTAGGAAGAGAAAGAGAAAATGAAACCTGGCCAGGAGGATTGTTGTCACCAACATGGAAGTCAGAGCAGCATGTAAAGAGTCAGCCTGCATGGCACAAAAGCCATCCTGGCCAACAGCCTTATCACACTGCTGCTGAATATCCATCTGATAATGGCTGTGGGGGAGGGATGACTGAAAAATAAGACAGTAAAATCAGCATAAAACGGGCCCCCAAAAATTATTGATGCTGAAATTTCCTCTAAGAACAGAAGGCATTGTGCAAACCCCTACAAGGTAAAATAGCATTTGTCTGGTACAGGATTTTCCTTGCCCAGACCATCAAGCAAATAAGAGATGTTCAAACGCATGATGCTACTGCTTTGCTCCCCAGTTTACAATTCCCATCAAAAAGAACTTTCCTCTCTTTCTACCAACAGCTGAAACTTTATTAGGACATAATAAATAAAGCTGAAGCTTTATCATGGCACAGTGATTTCCAGGGATATTAATACTCATTTGTAACATTTTCCTTACTGGACTGGAGCCAGGCTGGAAATATATACATGTGTTTATATTTATCACACACAGACATATATTGAAATATATATTTATCTCAAGAAGACATTACTGTCTCTCTATCAGTCACCAACTCTTATTCCTTTCCTTTTAGTACCTGGCCTCCAAGTCCTCCAAAGAGATGAGGTATGACAAAGAGAACTCTGCATAGAGTGCTAAATGGAGTTATCAGTGCCCAGTAGGATTTAAATAGCTGTTTACCCAATCTCTGATATTTAAGCAGTGAGCTTCTGCTACTTGGATTTTCAAAGTAGTACTGAAAGAGATCACAATTGTTTTTTAAACTTTAAAAAAAAAATGGATTAAGCAGTCAGAACCACATGAGAAATCATAGCATTGCAGGAAGTATGATTTTGGAGGAAGATAATCATGCAACTAGTAGTAGCTGGAAATGCTACAAGCAATCCCTTGCCTTGCATGGGGTATTTCACATTCTAGTATTTGCAAAGATGAGCAATGAGACACACAGATTTTGTGGGTGCTCAAAATGCATGCAATGTGAGAGTCTGTGCAGCAGTGCTGCACACAGAGGACAGCCAAGGATGGGCTGTGCATGCAAGACTGTACACACAGGAGTTGACATCCAAGGTGCAGAATCCCTAGCAACAGACTAAGGAGCCTGTGTGCTGCATCCAAAGCAGAAATGTGGGTGGCCAGTGACAAAAGCAGTATTACTTGTATTTCTCTTTCTATACCTTAAACAAGCCTACATGTCTCAACTTTCTAAAAAAGTTTGCTTTATGAAAACATGACATAAAACTTAAAAGTCACCTTTGATGGCTGCTAAATATCCTCTCAATTCTCTCTGGAGCCTGGAACCCTCTGCCTGAAAAAAAAGAAGAATAAAAAAAAACAAAAAACCAAGGAAGTGTAAACACATTTCAGTAATATTTTATGCTTTAAAACATGCATATAATATGTCAAACTTAACAACAAAAAATTTCAGGAGCTATCTGATGAATAGCATCACATGTTGCAAGCATCCACAGGTTTATACAGAAAAGGTGGCGTGGTCAAGATTCTAGACATAGTGTACTCTCTAGGCTAACATTTCTGTGTCTATTTAATCAGTTATCTGCACAGGGAAGAATTCCAATCAAAGAAAAACAGGTATATTTTATGATCAAGGTTCAGTTCAAGTGAAGTTTGACAATGTCTTAACCTGAAAAACAAAGAAGCATAATTAAGAACTCAAGAAACAGCTTAAATAAGGCTAGTCCAGACCTGCAGAAAATAAATCCATGTCCTTACATAAATGGCTTCCCAAGTATTTCAACAGTTTGATATTTTACAAGCAAATAACTACTAAAAAACAACAGGATTAGTTATTTTGTTTAGCCTGGCTAGTACATCTTGCAATCTGTTGTGAAATCTCAACTGTTTCTTTGGCAAGTACATCGAAATGATCTTTCTTTATCTTATACCATCAGCCTTTGACAGACTCAGAATAGACAAACCAAAATGGATTGATTTACTTTACCTCTGACTATCACAAGCTGGACTTCACAGATCCTAGGATTTGCAATAAAACCTGTGCTACACTAGAGCACATACTTTATTGCTGAACAGCTGTTGTCCAGGACACCTTCAATTTTTAATTTTGGAAACACTCCACATTTATCAGTTCCAAATATCTTTCAAATTATTTATTTAAGCAGTTGGAAACTATAGGAATATCAGTTCACAGTCACATTTTCTCACATACAGCTACACCATATGTTAAAATCAAGCTAGAAAATATGACTGACTGCTTTGGACTTTCATATTTTTCATGTGAAAGTCAAAACTCAAAAGGGTGCATGTGTGAATGCTTCAGAAGGCAGAGTCTCAAGTGGTAGAAGCTGCTGTAACACCACTTAAGTCAAAGGACTTCTGATGTCAGTAAAGGATTTGCCATCAGCAACAGCAATGCTGAGAGCATTCAGACACAGGACTGTAAGAAATTCAGGTCGAAAGGGACCATCTGGGGCTTAAAATCCATCTACCTGCAGCCACGTTAAATCCAAATGCTGATTCTCAAAAAATACTCACTTGCCTCACCACTACACACATTGCAATGCAGATCAAACTCAGCCACCAAACTCACTTGGCTCTCCCAGCTCCCTGCAGGGATCTTTGGAACTGAAACAAGCCCTCCCCCCGGCCCCCCCAAATCAAAATGCACCATAAGAAAAGAGCAACTGTTTTAAGGTCCTGGAAATATTAAAGAATTTAGAATGTAAAAATGCCAGAGTGGGCTTGGAAAGCAGACTGAATTCACTTTATGGATTAAATGAAAAGAAGGTTGCTTTTCCACTTATTTGATCTGAAGTAAAATGGCTTTTTGAACATAAATCCATTAATCAACTAAATTCTGAGCACAGTAATGGACCTACCAGGGTAATATGTTAGAAGCTGCTGAGAAACAAGAGCACAGGAGCATCCAGCCCTTCAATCTGTCTCAGGTTTTGGACCATATTTGACGCTCCAAGGAAAGGCTAACCCTTCTCTGAATGTCAAAGTAGGGGCCAGACAGGCCCTGGTTGAGTATCCAGTGGACTAAAACCTCAGGCTTATTTCCTTAGAACCCAGCAGAAAGTTACAAAAGTAGCGGTAGCTTGAGCTTGTGTCCCTTAAGAAAATACATACATATACATCTTAATGCTGTGAAGTAAAAAGTAGTACTCCAATGCATAACAACACATTTTATTGTCCTACATATTGCCCTAACACACCTCAGAAGGTGACTTCTTTCTTCTTCTTTTCATGCTAGAATGGGAGGCAGAGAGATGGCAGAAGCTGCTTTCTGAGAAGCAAGGCATTAAGTGAACAGCTTTGCAAAGGAGACTGAACCCAGGGACAGAATTCCCACTCTCAGATCTGAAAAGTATTCTGAGAAGTCACATGAAGGCAAAGAAATTATCTTTACAATTCTTATCTTCTCTGGCCTGAGTGCTTGTGGTGAAAATGAGAAGCAGATACAGCAACTTGATTCTTCATCATGGTCCAGCTGAGCAGGTACCCACACAATGAGAATTTTGGATGTTACTAGAGCAGCAGAACACAGCTTGAAGGCTCAGAACCCTGTCAGCTGTCCTCATGTCCAGCAGAAGGTCTATATTTATTCATAAACGTGTTATTTTGTCACTAGGAGAAGCTAGCACACCACGGAAGGCATGTCAGGACACAGACACACTGCTCAAGCACTATGTTATGTTTTAAACTGTGCTGTGTAGTTTCACAACTGGTGCCCTAAACCTCTGTGAGATCTGTTGTGGTTGATGAGCACCGTGCGTCACCAGCAACCACTGCCCAGCAGAATGCAGAAGAAAAAGTCAAAGCAGTAAAAATTAATGCAAATATTTTGACATATGTGCTCTTATAAATTCTGACAATTCATTCAGAAGAATAATTTTAACACAAATCTTCCTCAGTCTGGGTTATTAACAGGTCACAAACCTTTGAAACCTCTAAGCAGCATAGAGCCATATGAATCCTTCCTCATTAGCAAATGTTGCATGATGTGACATTAAAGCATCCATGGGAAAAGCCAGCTCCCACTGAATTTGAGAGAGAATCTCTCAATGGCAATGAAATTAGATCTTTCTATAAAATACCATAAATAAAAATTAGCAGTGAAATTCCCCAGCCCTGTGAATTCTGCAAAACCTGCCTCTGGTCTACACATTTTGTTACAGTAAAAGTACTATTAGTGAAAATAGATAAAATTTTACCACATAACAGACTAACTGCTATTCACAGGATGAAAATACTCCACTGCTGGCTCCACATATCTTGCAAACTGTGACATATAGGTTTTTAAAAGTCACATATTTAATATTGTCCCATCTCAGTGTTTACTGATACACTCCCTCTGTTCTGGTCTAGCAGATGAAAGCATCTGGTGGCTCTGAAACCACTCCTCCAAGTATCTTCATTAAGGCTATCAATTTTGTAAATTGAGATGCAGCTTCTTGAAGGAGAATGAAAAGTAGGTGTCATTTTGCAGATGTTGTGTTCCTCAGAAATGAGATTTCCCAAGAAAGCACTGATGTTTCCTTTATAATTTCATAATTTCTTTTATTTGTTCTACTTGAGGCAGCAAAATGAGTCAGAGTTTCATAATATGCAAGAAAACTCCAGAGATAAATTGCAATGGGATACTTAATAGCAAACTTCTCACAACCTGGTTGTTTGGTAACAGCAGGCATGTTCTCACCAGACTCCAGCACCAGAAATCAGTGCTCTTAGCTCACCTGGTCAATCTCAACAGAAAAACTACCAAAAAAAACCTGTCAGGCTGATTGAACTGCAGGTAAGAGCAAGGGAGACACGTTAACAACACAAAACAAGGTCCCCCATTAGGAAAATCACACCAGCTTTCCACAGCCATGGCCTGAACAACAACTGGCTACTCTGGAGGCTGTGGCACACAGCCAGTGTTGCTGCCAGATCCCCTTTTCTACTCTCTGGCCTTATGACATGGTCAGTATTATGTGGCCAGTACAGCCAGGGAGATAAGGAGGCTCAGGGCTTCAGGATCTTGTCATCACTGGATGACCTATTTGCAAGGCATCATTAATTCACAGCTTTCCAGGCAGAACCCTGGAGTTTGATTTTTCTGTTGTGTCACACACAGGATGTAAACACAATACATCTTCAGAGGGAAGGGCAGCACAGGATGTGCTTGGTACCAAACCCAAATAAATCACTCAGCTTTAAGGAGAATCCAGTGCACTGTTAATGCTGAACCTGGAGCATAGCTTAATTAAAAACCTGCCCCACAGAAATGCAAACCAGATAATTATTAATGCTAGTTATAGTCTAATACTGGAATTTTGTCATTCGATTGCTAAGACATCAGGAAAACAGCTCCAAAAAAAAGCATTTTGGGTATCACCTGGAAGACATCCTTTATTGTAATGTGCACTTCTTAGCCACAATGTACAGCAGCACTGGCTCTCTGTTCACAAACATATTAGGCATTATTTTTACTGCTGGGTCTCTTGAGGAATTCAGAAATATGAATGCAAAGGGCTAAGTGAAGCTTAACAAAATAGAATTCACTACGAAATACATCTGCATACCAAAGAACCTATTTTACCATTTCTCAGTCTCCTCATAGTTCCTAGGACTGCCTCCCAGATTTTGAAATCTATTTCTCAAAGAAATACATTCCTTCTTTTCTCTTTTTACAAGCTTTAAGAAACTTGGGGTTGGAATCATTTGCCTAATGCATCACTTGAATAAAGTTAGGTTTGTAATCTCTGGGAACATAGAGGGTTTTGGCATCCCTGTACCCACCAGGACAACACCAAACATGTGATTCAGCCACTAAGAAAGCTCAACAGGAAGAATTTCATCATTTTAGTTAAGTAACACAATGAGCTGAAGTAAACTTCATCAAATCAAACAGATTCTTCAGACAATATGGACTAATCCAAAAGGTATGAACTCTAAAGGTAAGACCCAGTGAGCTCTGTCTGGTGTTAGTAGTGACTCCCAGTAGAGTCAGTAGAGTCAGAGTAGGTGAGAAAGCTCTGTGCCTGCAGGGATGTTCAACTAACCCTTTTACTGAAACAAGGGTCTGTGTCTCAGACAAGGACTGCACAGAAAATACATGGCACCCTCCTTAAAAGAAATTCCTTCTTGCCTCACAACTAAACCTCTCCCTCCTGAGGTTAGGGATCCTTCATGCCTATTACATCTTCCTACAAGTACATTTATGTCCTCAAAGTAGGGCCCAGACTAATGTTTTTGAGGAAAAACAAGTGCAAACTCTACAAATCTATACCTAAAAGTTATCTATACTTTGAAACGTTGAGCAAGACTCTGAATTTGTACACAGTCTCTGCTTTTGACTATAGCTACATATTTATAACTATATTCTTAAATAACACATATGAGCTATGTATGAACAGGTCTGTCAGAACACTGCCCAGAACTGGTGGTTGTGAGCTGCATCACATTCAATGCATGTGTTACACCCCAAAGCTGTTACCCCAAGGGCTCCTGAAGCAACATAAACCAGATTGCTTTAAAAATAGTCAGAAATAAGTTGACCCTTCAACTGCACTGCCTGGGGCAAAAAAATTAGCACAGTTACTAAAGAAGTAGAGGCATACTAGTTTATATCCAGGAGGCAATCAAAACCAGCCCAGTGTGACAATGCTTTAGACTTTAGGTTTGAAGCAATCAATAGACAGAATCAAGTTTTGGGAAAAATAGCCCCTCAGACATAAGATAATTATTAAACATACATTTCAGAATGAAATGCTAATCAGCAGATAGCCCCCAGATACTTTGCATATTATATTGTTTGTATTTGGCTTATCCAGCATCTGAAGTATGCTTTGGGACTGCCCCTGAAAAGATGCTTGTGAGATGTGATCCTGGATGGGAGCACTTCTTGGTGCACAGGAAAAATCTCCCTCCTCCTTAGTCTAGACTATGTTTTCCTGTGTCCAGTTTACTTCTGAGCATCTATCAATCAGCTACAGCACTTGGCATCACCTTTGTTTAGCAAAGGAGTCTCCTATGGACAGAGCTGTACTGAATCAAAAAAATGTTGCAGCTTAACAAGTAGGAAGAATTCTCTGCAGTTTAGTACAAGATTCCACAAGCAACCATGGAAAGCTGAGTTTCAGCTAAGGAGAAATAGTGTCTCCCATGCAGAGTAATTTTAAAGCTTGTACTTTTTGTTTATTTGCTGGATTTTTTCAACATCTCAAGACCATGCACAAAATCAGTAAAATGAGGGGGTCTAATCTTACAGGTGGTAGGTTTAGAGGTGGTCAAATAGATGTATGGGATACCTAATAATTCCCAGAGAAAAGAAGGTGCTGCAAGAACACAGATTGAATTTCAGGTGATTATAATACACACTGAAGCTCCTCCTCTTCATCATGTCTTTCACTAAACTCCAGATTAAGACACCTATCACTGTCTACAAGAGTTGGGTGCCTCTCCTCATCTTAGAGCCAATGTAGATCTCTTCAGTGAAACCTGCGGAGTCAGGAGGGCAATTAAGAAAATCCTCTGGTCAGAACCATTCACCCACCATAACTGTCCAGTGCCATTTGTGATACATCAGCAAATGGCAAACACAACTGGTCTCACAGGGCATGCCAGCTTTGTTGAACAAGCATTTGGAAGCCAGGGAGGACACACTGGGGCCTTGCAAGTGGGAACAAATGTCAACATTTAGACAACTACCTCGCAACCCTGAGAGCAGCTGCTCAGATCAGTTGGTGGGGCTGTGCCAGGAGCCATGAGTGACCCCAGTGCAGTCCATGCCCTCACTGATGTGCCATCCTGCAGCATCTGGGCCAGGTGGGCAGAGCTACAGGCTGGTAAGAGGCTTCACTGACACGTCCAAAACTAGCAAGAGTTTGAACCAGGTCCAGAGTCTGGCTGGTAGATCCAAATGGGAGCATTTTTGGAGCAAGAGCTGGGGGCCAGGTGAGATACTGTGAGGCACATCTGGTGCCTATGAGTACATGGTGCAATGCAGCCAAGCATGCTTGTTTGAAATGAAGATCTGGCCAGGATAAATCTTTCCATGACTCCTAAAAATTACACCCAAGGAGCAGCTCTTACTGAGGCACACACTAAGCAAAGCAGTCCACAGAAGCAAGTCCTGCTCACTCAACAACAGCAAAGCTAAGGCTCTTCATTTGCAGCATGCACACAGAGGTATAGCACCTCTGGGTAAGGTGCAGTTGCTTGAATAACAGAATAGAGATGGAATTTCAGGTAAATCCCCAACAGACTTGAGATTTTCACAGTTGAGAGAAATATGCAGGAATTGTCTATTTTTCCTCCTCTCTGTGAACTCCAGGGTCAATTAAGAGGCTGAACACATGCACAATTAGCTGTGCAGATAAAAGTTTAAGCCTCAAAAAATTTCTTGCAACACATTGAAAAAAACGTGTGTCGCACTGTGTCATGTACGAGTTTATCTCTGTTTTGTTTGTTCTTCAAGTTTTGATTTAGAGTGGCAATTTTCAGTTTATAACTGAAGTGGAAGGTGAATAACAGCTGTATTCACTGTTAAAAAATCCAAATGTTTCTACTCTTGGTTTCAGCTGCAGCAGCTTTAGTGCTGCTGACAGGGAAAGTCCTGAGGCTCTGCAAAGCCTCTGTGCTCTGCTCTCTCCAGACATGGGATGACTCAGTTTCTCCATGGTGATTCATTTGGGTAATTCAGCTCTGGGTTGTCAAGTCCAGAGGGGCTTTTATCCAGCTGCATTCAGAGAGAGGTGGGAATGGATCACTGGGGGGGGTCTAAATGAGCTTCTCCTACAGCTCGATCTGCTGGACGTATGGCTACACACAGCCTTCTGCTCATTTGGGTACATACCCACCACCCAATCTGCTACTCAGGCAAGGAACAGCATGTTAAGATTTCAGTTCTTCAATTATGTTTCCTGGGTAGTGAGCACTATGTTCTCTTTTCTTTCTCTGTCTTTTCCCTGAGCTGATCCAGGAGTCCTCATTTATTATCTTGGAGAGTATTAATAAACAGAGCGTTCTATATTTAAGACTGAAGTTATCTCCCAAGTGTTGAGGGCTCAATAATGCAGCAAAACAAGAAAATTTAAGACCATTTTCACAGCTTTCAGCTTACCAGGATCCCCAGAAGCCATGTGGCACCAGCAGCTACAAACAAGCAACTTACAAAGAGGCACAGAACTGAAGTGAGACTCTTCCTCAAACCAGCTGAAGGTAAGTGGGATGGCCAGGGTACAGCCAAGTCACTCCTAAGTGAGATTGGAAGAATCAAAGTAAAGTTTGGACATTCTCTCAAACTGCCTCTGCCATGCTGTCTTGTTAGGTCAGCAACCACCACAGAGACAAACAATCCTGGAGGGAACTGCAAAAGATGGGACAGCCTCAAACAGGGGTGCTTCTGCTTGCAAGCCACCTGAGTGGCCCAAATCAACAGTTCAGTGAACCTCAGCACAAAGATCAACCACCCAGAAGACTACCTTTTTATTGTTTAATACCTAGATGTTAATTTTTAATTTTCCAAAGGCTCTAGAGTTGCAGAGATGATCTTGAAAGCAGGATTGAAGAAAATGAAAAAGAGTTGGCTGCCTGAGTTTACAGAAGACAGCAGTTCTGCAAGACATTATATCTGAATGATAATTCAGATGCACAGAATCACACAGCACCACTGAATGGTAGGGGTTGGAAGGGACCTCTGGAGAACACCTTGTCCAACCCCCCTGCTAAAGCAGGGTCACCCAGAGCAGGGTGCCCAGCATCATGTCCAGGTGGGTTTGGAATCTCTGCAGAGAAGGAGACTCCACAACCTCTCTGGGCAGCCTGGGCCAGGGCACTGACACCTTCAGGAAAGGATTTTTTCCTGATGTTTAGGTGGGACTTCCTGTGTTCCAGTTTGTGCCCGTTGACCATTGTCCTGGCACTGGGCAGCACTGAAAAAAAAGTGTGGAAAGAGATGCACATTGTAATGCTTCATATCTTTGCATTGCAACAGTCAAAACTATCAAAGCACAGTCAAAACTAAGAAACTTTCAGCAAGTTTACATGCTTCTTATTGGTGAACACGGTAGAAACAGTGCTTTTGCAGCATTTTTTCCCTTGTATTTGAAGAACAGAGCCCAGCAGGGCACAGTAAGGACGTGTGATTGGTTTAATAAATGTACAAACAGTCTCATTTGGGGTGCCAGTGGACCTAGCCTAATCTGCATGTGCCCCTCAAGAGGGTTGTAGTAGTTCCCCTGCACTCTTCCCTACCCAATTCCTCTCCTGGCCCCAAGTCACATTTGCATCTGGATTTAGCACCACGCAGTCCCTGCAGAGCCCTAGGCTGTTTATTACTGCCTCTCTGTACATCAAAGGAGAAGGAACTAAAAAGGAAGCAATGCTAAGATCCTCCTTAGCCCTTAGCAAGACTTCCAGCTGACAATAACCACTACAGAAAATTCTTGAAGGAGAGAAAAAAAAAAAACATTTGAGACATAAATTTGATTTAAAAGATTTTTTTTTTCCTCTTTCATCTCTTTTTTTTAAAAAAACATTTCACTCAGAATATTTAGATAAAAACTTATCCCAATAACTCTCTTTATTCATGGGGATGCTCCAACTGCTCCTTCTGCACCCAGTTAGAATCTTACAGATTTGCCTTATTTCTACTAACACAGTTACTAGCTGTGCAAACAATTGGGATATTAGCAGTAAAGATAAGCAGCAACATAAGGACAATCAAGAAGAAAGAAATGCTTCATTGATAGCACACTTGGAAAAAAGGAAGTGGAAGAAGAAAAAATATAACATCTCTGCAGGGTTTCAAAGCTTCAGAGTGCTTCTTCAGGCCTATTAAATCCCATCATTTTCCTAACCTCAAGAAATCTGAGGGAAGAGCCACCCTCTCCAGAGAAACAGATTCTTTAACTTTCCATCATTTTCATCCCTGGGGAAGAAAGAAGAGCTACACAACATCCCAGCAGCCCTTGAAACCTTCCTCTCTTCTGCACTCAAAAAGGAGAATAAATGCTAAGTGGCCATAAGATGTAAAAGAGCTAATAAGCATCTCAGCAATCAGAGTTGTGTTTACATGGAAAGGACAGAAGTTCATGTGGTAGATAGGACTGATTCAGGGCAGGAGTTGCAAACACTGACATGAGCCAACTTTTACATCATGTAGAATGTGTGGGAGCAGTTCTCTCACCCTCCAGAGCCTTTCCATAGGAGCTCTAAATGATAACTCAAAGATGACAGATACCTCAGTTGATACCTAAATAACAAGATGATTTTTTTGGTGGCATTAATGCAGTTCACAGCAGGGATTAATTTGTACTAGAAAGCTACTACATAATTAATCACTTCAGAGCCAAAAAGTCCATCCAACAAAGCAAGAAGTACTAGAGGTTAGAATTTAGGATTGCACTGGGGGTAGATGATAAACTCTTTGGGGCACCTTCATTTTCACGTGCTGTGTTTACAACGTGAAGACTAATTGAGTATAAAACCAGTATTATTATATAACATTGAGGAAGGCAATCCACAAAGTAAACCCAAGGAAATACACCTCTTCTTTGCAAGAAGGTGACTATGGAGCTGCATTTAGCTGGTGTTCTCTGTCATGTTGCTGAAAATGTGACAATGTGCTGTCACTCTGCTGATCCCAAGCAGTTTGAGCAGGATGGTGTTATCCATGATTCCATGTCCTTTTATTATGAGCCCATTTCTACTCTTTTATTACGAGCCCATTTCTTAGCCCTCTGCATGCACAAATCCAACTGTTCTTTCTGTTTGAAAATAACAGAACAAAACCTTACAATCCCCCCCTCCAAAAACAAATCTTACCTGTTAACCTGTAACACCTTCTTCAAAATCAGCAAATTCAAATCCACCCACTGAAGACAAAATAAAAGAAATTGGAAAAGCAACTGACCTCTTGCCGTTTGAAATTCTGAACGTATTCTTCAAATTGTTCATCTTTTGTTTCATCTGCTTTTCCTAGTTTTTGAAGTACCTATATTGAAATGAATAAGAAAAAAGGAATAATTTAATATTTATGTGACAAAACAAAAACGATGCTGCTTTCCACCCTTCTGTTCTTGCAGTTAGGCTTAAATAGCATGTTATTTTTGGAGGTGTTGTGTGCACTACTGCTTCTACAGTTCACAAGGGAAAACATTTTGTCAGAATAAGCAAGGATAAAAGCAGGAGTATGGTGTGTGTGGAAATACACTTCAAAGTATGGAGTCCTTGGAGGCTACTTATTTTTCTTAATGAAGCAACTTTTAGCAAAGAATCCCAGGGTTTCAAGGCAAGGAAGAAAGAGATAAATTTGCTGGCACTGCAAGTTGCCCTTCTCAGACAGAGAAAGAAAGAAAATCCCCAAATTCAGTTGTTTTTTCTCCTGTTTATGGCTCATTACATCAAATGGTATTAACATTATCCTTATCTGCATAATTCTCAACATCAAGTCACAGAGAATAAAGAACTGTAAGGCTGATGAGAAATTGTTTCAGTTGATGCTTATTTACAACTTCTATTGGCATTCCTATTTGCTCCCCTCATTAACTGAGGAGTTTGATCCACCAGATAATAAATATACTGCAATCAGTAAGGGCTCTTCCAGCGAGAGCAATCTCAAAAGGAATTTGAGACTTTACACTGTATTTAACCACAATAAATGCATTCTATTGTTAAATCCTGGCACTGCCCATCTTAATCTTGAAGAGTAGCTGCAAATAGGCTTCACCCTTCATGTCAAGAACTCCCCAAATCTTTATAGAGTACTTGTGTGTGGGATGAACTGTCTCACACAGCAATGCTTGCATTGCTCTCCCATGACAAATTGACCAAATTTTTAATTTTCACAGGAAAAAAACACCACCAACCAAATGAAAAAAAGAACACAACCAAACAGACTGAAAAAAAAAAAAACCAAACAACCAAACAGACCACAAAATAGAAACTGTAGCAATTAACTGATACTGTGAATAAACATATAAATTTCAGCCCCTATTCTTCTCAAAACAAAGACTGCACAGCTCCAGTCCTGCCGTATTCCCTCTCCAGCCCTGTGCCTCTCCCAGCCCCAGCCAGCCTGCAACATAAGAGCAGGCTGCACAAAGGGATGGTGAACATTGCCACGGGGGAAACTGGGGGTCAAGGTGATCGTGAAGATGATGCAATGCTACCTGTGGGCCTGGTGTGTGGAACTTCAAGGAAGTTTTGATGTATTTACAGCAGAAAGACAGAAAGAATGACATCAAAGAGTTAAAAACCAGACAGGGACCAGCCTTTTGCTGCCAGCAGCTGTATTTTAGCTTTTCATTTCCCTGGCTTATTCGGGCATTTTGGGTTGCTTTTAAGACTGCTGACTAGTCCCAAAGACCTCAAACACTCTCATCACCAACCTCTTCATAAAGTATTTAAAAGTCTCACAGATGGTTTTACAGAGGAATCATTTAATCATTAACATTTCCAATCATCACAGGCCCTCGTGTTGCTCCTTGTCACCGATGAGCCGAACAGGCTGCCACCGACTGCGGCACGACTTTGATCCACACCAGGCAGCCCTCTGAAAATCCAACATTCCCTTTCCAAAGAGGTGTCTTCCAGGTATGCCTCCTGACCACAGCAATACATCCAAGCCCTGTTCACAGGACCAAGGAGCAGGCATGTTAACTGTAGTCTGAGTGATTCACAACCTAGGTAACAAACCACAGCAAGAAAAGCTTTCATGATAAACTCTTTTCTCTTTCCCAAAATATCAATGCCACACATCCAAGTCTGCAGATGTGCACTCAAGCCCAATAGCACAATGCTCAAAAAGAAGCAACCTAACTTTCACAGCACCTACCTCCTATGGTTTTCATATATTTTAATTCTATCTCCAACTTTCATTTTCTCTACAGCTATTCAGCTGAAGTGAGACTAAGAGGCAGTGTTAGAACTTGGTCTCTCCAAATACCAAGCCTAATCTTAATACAGGGTTACAGTAAATAACCATTAATAACATTGCTTCCCAATTTTCCTAATCCTAACCCAAACTTGAACTAGATACATCCCATGGTTGGAACATCAAGTTCCAGTCCAGAGGCTTGGCATCAGCTAAAGACACTTGCCCTCCTGAAGTCCTGCAGCCCCTGCCATACACACAGATGACTGGGGTTCACTCACTCTTTTCCTACATGCATTCCTAATCCCATGCCCACAATTCCATACAAAGACAGCAGGACAGACTGGTGCCAGAATAAACTACTCCTCACAGGTTCCCTTAGATCCCATCCATATAATCACAAAGACCACTGAACACGTAGCTCAGCCTTTTACAACCAACTTAACTGGAACCACAACTTTACCACTGGGAGTCTAAAGAGAGATGGGACCCAACTGAAGGTAAGTCTTAGAAACTCATCTACCTTTCAACACTTATCTGTGCACTTCTGTCTCTAAGTGAAGACTCTTGTCAACAGAATTTGACAGTTTGTAGTTTATTTTTGCTCAGTTACCACCTAAAGGGTGCCTTTGAGGTAGGGTTAAGGCCAGATAAAGGCCTGTCTACACTACACACAGGTTTATTTAACTCCAGCCTCTCTTGTGGAGAGGCTGAAATAAATTTTAGATACATTATTCATCTTGTTATATAGAATACCATGGCCAAGACTAGAATCAGGGTGTGATTTAGGGCTAGGGTTAGGAAAAGACAAGTAGACAGCCTACCAGCATTAGGTTTTGATATTGGTGAAGAGAAAATAGACTTGAAACACTCAGGCTACTGGAAAGCATCTGATGGCCCATAAAGGTAAACTGCAGGCTGTGCTCAGGAGCAACAAGTGTCAAACCTCCCCCTTAGCCCTCAGTTCAACCACTCCTCTAGAGAAGGATTAGATTTAGCAACAGGAATAGCTCAGTTTATTGGTGGCCCCTGAGGACAGGGGAAGGGTAGACAGACAGTATTTTACAAAAGCCTTGGGTGCTACACAACGTGTCAAAGAAAGGAGATCTGGATGGATAAGTGGCTAATATTTTAAGTCCATAGGGAACCCATATTGTGGATTTGGATTCAGTCATGAGAAAAAGAAAGAGCAGAGGAAGCAAAGCTGTTGCTGAACATTCAGTAGTCTGTAGGGCTTGAATGAGGCCTGGATTTGGAGAAGGCAGGTGGGTAGTACCTTTTTTTTTTTTTTCTCCTAGCATGTCCATACAGAGAAATAATGTTTGGGATTAGGGTTAAGAATATCTAGCAATGTGTTGAACACCCTGTACCGTTGAAAACAAAATAATTTCTAAAACTTAAAGAAACAGACATGAACTGGATCTCAATAAGTGTCCTATTGTCAAGTATTCTGTAGTCTTCTGAAGACTGTATAAACCAGCTGGTGAAAGCTACCCCATTTCATATAATGAGATTAAATCAGCTACCAGTAACTTTTCCATTTGAATGCCATAGGAAAAAAAAAGAGAGACAGAATTTGAAATAGCTGTTGTTTTTTTTTTTTTTCTTCTTAATTTAACTGTAGTCTCCAAATGTGATATTTTATAGCTTGTTTAATGCACTGAATTACATTAAGGATCTAAAATGAATACCAGTGCTGACCCAATAAGTCGCTAAGAATATATGAACTAAATAATTAAGTTCAATTAGTATTGAGAATGAAGTAAACCCTAAATTTGATCTAATGGTAAACCTAGATGCTGTCGAGTGAATACACGTAGAGAGGAATTGTCTGGCAATGTGGTACTGAGATAAATACATGACAGATTCTACATACACACATGAAATTTGAGTTAGGACATCAAGCACGTCTGATACCATTCATAAAAATGGCATCAAGAGTACACACAGATAAAAAAATGCAAAAATATTTCCATTTGATCATATTACATCTTCAGGAAACCTTTAGGAAGACATAAGACTGAACAATTCCCCTTCAGTCTTCTAAGTGCCTTCATTTACCAAATAATATATTTCAGCTGTATGAGGATCTGAAGTATTAGGAAGAAAAAGTGAGCAATTTGCTGATCTTGATTTAAAATGATTTACTGTGATGTGAACATTTTAAGTGTCTACAACACGCCAAAGAAGAAAACTATTAAGATAGAAAAAAAATGAGCTTGAGTAAGTTTGAATATATTGAAAACTCTTGTCTTGTGGCAAGGATGACAGAGCTGTAACAGCTGCTGAGACTACCCGACAGGCTTACCCAGCCTCCCCTGAAGAGGTTTCAAGACTATGGCAATTTGAGGAAAGAAAAAAAAACAAACCTCAAAATCAAAGAAACCTCAAACCAACAAACAAAAACCACTCCTCAAACCCCCCAGATTCTCTGTGTAAGCTGTGTCTACCCAGGAGCTGTCTCAAGAGCAGCTCAGCTCCTTGCACAGCAGCAGCAGCGTAGACAGGAGCCAACACCAACCTCACCAGACATCCCAACATGCATCAACCCCAGCCATGCACCAGTATTCACAGAATGGTCTGGGCTGGAAAGAACCTTAGAGATCATGTAGTTCCATCCTCTCTGCCATGGGCAGGGACACCTTCCACTAGACCTGGTTGCTCAAAAGCCTCATCCAACCTGGCCTTGAAGACTTCCAAGGAGGAGGCATCCGCAGCTTCTCTGGGCAACCCGTTCCAGTGCCTCACCACCCTCACTGTAAAGAGCTTTTATCCTAATATTGTTTTCTGAACCAAAGGATCCAACACCACAAAACCAGAAAAAAAAAAAAAACATTCATATCTAACTACTCAAGATTTACTTGGGTGGAATTTAAAAACAAAACCAAACCTTTTTTACCATGATGTTAAATTCTACAGTCTTATCCTGCCTCCACTCCACTCCAGCACCACAATCTCAAAATATGATCAGAAAAAAGGAAGATGGGCAAAGGAATATTTTTTAATGTTTTTACATGGTAGGATTAAAATATGGAAAATGTATTTCATAAAAATTGGATGGAATTTCCTAATTAGAAAAATAATAAAAAAATCTTTAATGACTTGTTAAATTTTCTCTAGCACTGTTCTTTCTTTTTAATTTTCTTTGGTATTTTAGCAAAGTTCTAACTATACGTAAGCAACAGCCATTTAAAAAAATATAAAGTCTAAATGCTCTTTAGTATTGCATTAATGTCTTCAGAAATTAATTTACATAGAATACAGCTTAAAGTCTCAGGGTACAAGTGCAAAGCAATTATTATTGTAGGTGAGGAAAGTGAGTCATGGGGTAATAAAGGTGGTGTTTGTGTGGTTTTTTTTTTTTTTTCTTTTTTTTCTTTTTTCTTTATTTGCTCCAAGAATTTCTACTTCAGAGTTCTGGTCTAAGTTTCTGACCAAAAAGAGACAAAGATCTATGTTTTTTGGCTTTCATGATAATAAGTTAGGCAGCTGAGCACTTTAGGGAGAAAAAAGCCCTGTATTTCACACTTTCTAGGGTTAAAGCCTTGGCTTTCCAAATAAGCTCAGATCTTTGGCCCAGCTAGAAACCACACCATATTTAACATAATTAGGATTTTGCAAAGTAAGTAGATCAGCAACCAGAACATACCCAACGAATATAAATTACCATTTTATCACTGAGCTAAGACACACATATCTGAAATGGCACAGGGTACTGCTCAGCTTCAGTTCTGCTGTCCGTGTTTGAATCCCAGCATAGCTCCAACACAACGAGCTCAATCCCTTCCCCCTTCCAAGAGGTTGACTGATTTCATACTCTCCATGCTATACACTTTCCAAGAACACAGATTTGTCTTTGTACTGATGCTGTTTCCTGCAGAAACAACTGCTGACAGTGACAAATGTTTGCCCAAGCCTCCGTTCTCATTAATATCTGCTGGAGGGTTGTGAAAGAAAAAAAAAAAAAAAATCTTTTTGTCATTGACAGACTCTCAAAAGCCTGAAAACCTGGTTAAAATAGAACACTGAGCATTTTCCTAAGAGGGCTATAGAAAATGAAGAAAGATGCTACAATACAGCTCTTCACCCATAAGCAATTGCTTTGTGTGGTGCTACTTTATAGCAGAATCACTCCAGGCAACCTGAGGACTGCAGCTGGCCATCAAGCAGAGACAGGAGCTGAGTCAAGAAGAATGATAGTCTGGCCTGGTTTTGAAGTCTCAAGAAGATGCACTAGGGCATAGAACACAGAGATGATAATTTAAGAAAACACACTTTAAATCACTAAGGAGCAAACAATGACTCTCCAACTCAGAGCACACAACACTTTTTTTTTTTTTTTTTTTAAAGAAAGAGTTGCTGTGGAGATGGCCAATAAATTCACAAAAGCACAATCAGACACAGAAGAAAGCAGAAGTCTTGAAAGAAGCACCTATGCTCTTGCTCTCCTTCATCTCCAGCAGAATCTGCAGTCCCATTGTTTCCATGACTGATCTGAAGAAATGACAAAACTTAGCTCAGGTTTCCAGATCAATGTTAGGTGATCTGTAGTCACCACTCCTTTCTTCTGTGCACGCTTGTACTATTAATGATATATAGAACAATGACCATTCAGAAAATTACAGCTCACCTTCCATGTCATGTAATGGTTTTTATATCTATATTAGTATACTGGTATTTGTTCCTCCAGCCATTTAGGTCTTCTCTTACACCAGGCACAATAATCCTCATTTACCCACCATTTACAGCTAAATTTCATTGCTGAAGTCTGACACAGTGGATCATATACAAGGAGAAAGGCCACCACAGTAAACTAGCATTGGGGAATGCACCACTGAGTGGAAGGCTGCAACTCCACAACTGCTATCCTAATACACAACAGACACAACTTTGTGTACAGTGTCACAAAGCAAAAGAGATCTCATCCTCTGAACTGCATTAATGCAGGAAATAGGGCAGTGGAAGAGGGCAGCTGGTAGGCAGCAGGCACTCTCTGCCATAGACAGCATCAAACTGACTCTACAGGTCAGACTAGACGTCCATATAACACACCAACATCTCTCCAACCCCCTTGAAAGAAGATGCCTAGGGAAGATACATAGCAAGAGTGCAGTGACACTCCTCCAGAACCCTTTTCCAACCCCTAACAAACTGCATTTCAATGGATTCCTGATGTGGTATTTTACATTTTGTAGCCCAGAGGGATGTTTCTTACTGATGGATTGTCCTGCTGCTTGTGAGGCTCAGATAAGGTATTTGCTGTTTCAAGAAGCATGAAGGTTCACTTACAATTTTTTTTTGTCAGTTTTTGCTTGCTGGTGCTTTGGGTATTGTAAAATACCATGATGCAAGGCAACAGTTTGCTAACAAATAAGTATTGAATAATATCTAGACAAGCATAAAAGAATATAAGATATGTTCTCTTAATCAAAATTGAAAGAGGGAAATGTGGTCTTTCTACACAGCCTAAATGACAAATATGAACATCATGCTATGAGAGATGATGATAATAACCTTTCTGCAAATTACAGAATCCAATTGTACATCATTGCCCAGATAATGTAAGAGTGCTCTAGAGAGATCCACAAAAATAAACAAGACTATGACTCCTCTCAGAATGAGGCCACAGACTTCTACATTAGTCCTTGGCCATTTGGTTAAGACCAGAAAGTACTTTACAGAGAACACCAACCAGCACATCACAGCACACCACAACACGCAGACCCTGACCCACCCTTTTCTTTGCAACATCCAGCAAATTTGGTCTCTTGGAAGTAGGCACCCTTGCAAAATTCAACACAACAGTAGGTGGCTATTGTTCTCCATAAGTCTAAGAGGTCCAGCAGTAGACCTTAGCTGGGCAGTAAGAATTTAAGGAGACTGAAGGAGCTTTGAACTCTGCAAGGCCTCATCTTGCTGATGAGAAGGGAAGATACACCAACAGCTATGAGAATGTACTGCTAGAGACTCTCCTGCTTGTCTCTTAGGACCTCCACAGGGTTTAAAGTTATGGGGCTCTCCCACATGGTAAGGTGGCTCATCAGACTCTCTCTGCACATATTCTGAAAGGTGCTTATCCCCATTGGATGTGAAAGCCTGGCACAGCTTTGAAGAATGGTGAGGTACTTCAAAAACTAACCAAGCTGTTAGACCAGTTTTCCCCAGTTTGCTCTGGATGACTACCGTGTATAATAGAGGATGGCATCCAGGTAGAGATGCTGGAATGGTGCATGGCAGGTGGTTTCCACGAGATGCAGCTTAAAGAGGAAAACAAAATGGCAAGAAACAAGAAACAACATAGACCAAGATGTAGAAAAAAGAGTGAGAAACCAGAGAAAGAATTAAGAGGGAGAAAAATCATTATGAGAGAACAAGGACTATGCTAAAAGCAAAGAACCAACTTTGAGAAACAGTGGGTTTGATTCATTTGCCTTCCCGTAGGCATCTCAGATGGCACAGGATGTCTCAAACTTCTCTGTGCAGGTGGCAAACATGACACAGGACCCATGAAGTGTCTTCTGGAATGGCAGCTTGAGGCGAGGCAGGATACAACTTAAGCAGCCTACGTGTGGGCAGTTGAATTGAGCTATTAATATCCCAGCAATGTCTGCAACACTCAAACTTTTGAGTATTCGTTTTCCTTACGAAATCTCTTAATGCAATAATAGTTAATTTTTTGCTTACTTTACCACTGGAGAAATAACATAGAGGAAAGGTAAGTAACTGCTACACCAAGTCTAGATGAAGCTAATCACAAGCAGGTACCAAATCTGATTATTCTAGATGAGTATCTTTTCCTCTGGGCCAAGCTTCTTTGAAAAGGAGTTTCATAGTACACAAATCTGCTGTGTTCATATTGTTTCCACTAGAGCTACACAGAAGAGTGAACAAAAAAAGCATCTTAAAGAACTGGAAAGACAATCTGTTTGTCCTTCTCTGGCTACTGTTGCTCTCACACTTCTTGAAAAGATTGATCACTTCTTTTGGTTGAACAAGAGCTAAATTTAACTGCCTGAACAATTAGCAATCGTATCCTTTGCTGGATTTGTGTGTCCTTTACTGGATTTGTGTGTCCTTTACTGCATCCCAAATAAACTAAAGGGCTACTCTGCATATTTAATAAAAAAAATCTTGTCAGTTGTTCTTGTTCCTGCCTACACTTACTGATCTAGCTGAAAAGTACCTGGATAGCTTTCTAGTAGTGACCAGAGCACCTCAGCCTTGTAGAAACTCACTGTGCATCCAGGCTTTCTTACATTCTCCTTGTTATTTTTTTCCCCTCCCTTCAACTTACTGTTGAGCTGACACCTTCCTTAATCTTGCTCCCTCCAAGAAATAAGAACAATGGAAGAAATGTTAAAGAAATAATTAAAGAAATTTTAATTATTTACATGAATATGGATAACTATATATAAAAAAAAAAATTAGTGGATTGCCAATATAGAACTTTAAAAAAATTAACTTCTGAGATCTTGTCAACAGAACATTAAAATCAGCTATAAAGACATTTTGCACATAAATCTTCTAAGCTGGAAGCAGCCACAATGCAATAAACAATTTTGTCTCCTCCACAGAAGGGCCACGAGAGCTCATCCTTGCACAAGGCGTCTAATAAAATTTATCCTACCAAAGTCCTCAGCACTGATACCTGACAGGCAATCTGTTATCTCTAAATTAATCAAGTTTTTCCTGGTCCAAGAAGAGAGATAATAAATACAAAATTGTAATTTACCTGTGGCTACCATAATTTCGCTTCCTTAATTAAACATTTAAATTATACCTGGAAGAAGACAACTTTGTTCTTTCCAGAATGTCTCTCTGGATTTAGCACAGCAAGTGTGTGATGTTCTTCCTATCTGCTGGGAGTCAAATAAAAATAATCAAGCAAAAAGCTTTTCAGTCACAAGGTCAGGATGGAGATCACATTCAATGGAACAGACCTTGAATTCAGAAGTGCACACGTGTTCTCCCACCGTCCAGCTCCACAGGATATATATAGCAGGCTTTTTTTTACTTTATTTAGCTCTGATGACATGATTTCAGTGGATCAAAGAACTTAAGGAAACCAGGCTTTCACTTTAGGTAGTGATGCTTTTCAGGCTATTTCCCCTTCCATTCCCATTGTGGTACTTGATTTTCTGTACTCAGAGAGGGATGTTCTGAGATCCAGTGACAATATTTCCTGTTGGCCTTGATCAAAACCAAGCTGATCCAATTTATAATAAAAGAATGGAATTATGGCACTAAGTAAGTAAAGAGTGTTAATGGTAAAACACAAAGTCCTCCCAGCAGAATTATATGAAGTTGCTAAATCTCATCTGATAGCATTATGGGTGTCTCTAGGCTGCTCATCACAAAAAGCAGACAGAAAGTAATTTAAAAATAAAAGTAATTTCTTCAATGTGGAGGAAGTACCAGATAAAAGCATTTTTAAAAAAAATGATGGTGAGAACACAAAATTATTCAAAAGATATTTTGATATCATATATTTGTCTGACAGTTGTCTGTGAGGTTATAATCCACATCCTCAGACCCAAAATTAGTTACACCAGTAACCATGCAGAGATAATGGCAAACAAAGGCCAGAGTTCAGCCACTCCTGACATGAGTAATTAGCAGAGATCACACATTTCTCACTGCACAGCCTCAAAGAGTTAACAGGTGAATTTACTTTTCTCCCAATTCACCATTACAAGACAGGCTACTAGTGGTTTTGTGTTTATCAGTCTGGCTTCTAAGTTAATCCATATGCTCAAAGTAGCAATACAGATAGCTAATCTCAACTGTCTCCTCCAGCATGTGACACTTCCACAGATAGTCTTTAAAAAAATTATTGCCTGAGGCTGAAGACACCCACATTTGGTCCAGCATGCACTGAGGTGTGGATGCTGCCCACCCTGAGGCTCCTTCATGCCCAGCAAGGATGGGACTTCCCTCTGCAGACTCCAAGCAACCTTCATTACAGGACTGATGCAGTGCAGCACTGGAGAAAGAAACCCAAAAGTTTCCAGCATGGTTTGATGGCTTGCCAACAGAATATTTCACCACCTGTTAAGACAGTCTCATCTCACACACAACACAGAACATGAAGATAACTTTGTCTAGTACTTTGCAAAACATTTTCCAGATAAGATGTTCCTCTGTGGAGGAATTTACTCTTTCTTCATAGACCATTAATATTTTGCACACTAAATATCAGTGATGTGCCTGACATGGCAACGCCTTCTGAGGAGGCATCTTCAGCCTTGGGATGCTCCAGACCTCTGCCCTCACCCAGAGGAAGACAGTAACACTGAGGTAACACTTCCAAGTGAATTCGCTCCCCTCTAGACAGAATGGTAAGTAAGTTTGTTTCAAAAAAATGAGGAAATCACCTCTCAACAGTGTGAAAAATCAGACAAAGCATATACACTTGGTTCAACTAACAATCCAGGAATTCTTTGAAGCCACTCAGGTCTGTCTGTCTTCTTTACAAAAAGTTTTTTCAAAAATTTACTGATCCACAAGAGATGTATTTCAGACTTTTTGGAAAAATTTGTGAAGGCATAATCACATAACAGTCAGAAATTCCCCAAGACCAGCTCTATAAAGGAATAACCCCACCAGCATAATATGGCTAGCAGTTAGTGAGAAAGTTTGAAAGCTGTCGGTTCTCCTTCTCATGGCTTTTTAGCATTAATCAGCATTTTTGCACTACTGAAGGTCAAGCAGTACCTCACTAAAGTATTCTATCAGCTGCTCAGCTAACACAGTCCACTTCTCCCTCTCTCATTAACTGGTGCCTATGATAAGCTTGCCTGCTCTCAGGAGTTTATGTGCATCATTTCACCATGCTCACCCCAAGTCATGGCCTTTTAGTTACTGAAAAAGGGAAAAAACTCTGAACTGAAGCAGAGGACATCAGGAACTACCAGCAGCAGTAGTGTCAGTGCTCCAGCTTTGACACCTAGACTTTCCATGAGACACTGCAAGCACATAGGGCTTCATCTTCTTAGTGCAGTCACCAAGGCACACTGGAGTGACCTTCATCAGCTAGTGCTGTGCTGTGAGGCTTCTCCAGCTCTCCAGAGGTAAACTGTTTGCACTGAGGCTGACACCACGCTCCAGCGAACAGCTCAGCAGAAATCTTCATCATCATACCTAAGAGGGAAGGAATTTCTTCCACAGGAAATGGGCTCAGGCTAGCAATTAGTGGAAATCACCAGAGCACAGTACAAAGTGAACTCAGCCAGGGGGAAAAGGACCCTAAGTGACACCTTCAGTGTCACACAACAGCACAGGACAGTGGCAAACAACTCTTCCTTTTGAAGATCTGCTGTGTTGGTGTCCTACATGTAGTTGCAAAGATGGAAAAATGATCCCCATTCATCCTTAAGATAACTTAAAAAAAAATTATTTCTTTAAATAAATTGGAAGACTGTTATCATTCCTGCCTTCAGCCTTCTCTTTTCTACAGTGAGCAAACACCATGACCTCAACCTTCCCTTGTGGTCAAATTTTCTAATGTTCAACTATTACCTTGGCTTTTCTGGAGACTCTCTCCAGCTTGTAGGTAACTTCCTTCTCTAGTAATAATATGTCCATATTATAGTTTCCCTAAATTACTCCAGGTCCTTCAATTCCCTTTGATTCTCCCATCTTTTCTACAGCTTTAAAATCAATCACCTATAGGAAAATAATTAGAAAAACACTTGATGCGTTTTAAAATCAGTAGTAGAAAGAAACGTGTCAAGCACTGAAAATCAGCTGACGTTTGAAAATGGATCTGAAAATGGTGTTGGGCATGCCAAAGCAGCAAAGGAGATTAAACTAAAAGAGTTTGTTATTCAGGGCTAAGTCCTATGGAAAAAACCACTTTGCACACCTCCTATGAAAAAGGTACCCACCCCTCAATGTTTCACTGTGTTTGGAGCTCAAATATTCTGTCAGTCTAAATACTCCTACACACCACGATCACCACAGTAAGTGATAATCTCCCAGGCAGCTCTTACAATCACTTTAGGATCTAGGATTGTAACAGCCCCATTTCTAAGGGGAGGAAACTGAGGCACAGGAATTGATCAAGCAGCTACATGCCAAAAGGAGAGCTTCAAACTGCATACATAGATGTTGTATTATGCCTATACAATCCTCTCCCTTTGAGCAACACAAAGAACTGAGAAAAAACCTATAACACAGTACAAGTATACAAGAAGATCCAAATCTCAATTATTTCACTTGAGTAATTAGATTTGTGGACGTGAATGTGTGAGAAAGACAAGCAGGACTAGTTTCTCTGTCAGTCCCAAAAATAAAGTGATACATATGGCAACCATTACTTAGTATTGCCTATCATACCTACACAAGCTGGCACATTTCTTGTAGCAAAAAGTTAAACTAAAGATACTGGTGCAAAAATAAGCAAATCAAAGCTTACTGTGAATAGTTTTGTAAATGTAAAGCCTGATTTGATTTTTTTCCTTTGTACCAAATGCAGTCCCTGAAATTTTCAGCTTATGCAGCAAGTAATTTCCTAACAAAGACATGTTTTCAGAGATTTTGATTACATGCTTTCATAAAGAAAGCTCTTCACACAGTGAACCGTACTGGCTGGAAAAGGCAAGCAGAATTGTAGGCATTAATAAATATAAATTTAACCTCTGGCAGCTACTAACAGATTAGGAAAGCAACACAGTCATAACATTTTGTTCATTTATAGCAACATAAAAGTTTCTAGGAATCTAGATATCTTTGTCACCCACAGGTACTGAAGGATATTAGAAGGGAGTACTTTAGGAAATTCATGATGTTCTTAGGTGTCTTAAAAAAAATACTGCTTATTTAAAATTTAAATGCACAGAGGCATTGTTCCTGACTAACAGAAATCAGTCCATACATTGCAATAGCACAGAAGCTTGTTTAATGGAGTACTTATTGTCTGTCCAGGGACATTTATCTCAGGCAGCTTCAGGATTTCCTCGACTGAGCAAGATCATAGATACAGTGATTTAAATCCTTCAAAGACAACGGGACTAATCACACAGGGGGAAGTGTACTGTGGTGTTTAGGCCTTGGCCCACGTGTAGCAGAATCAAAGCCCACCAGTTGCATTGCAGGGCTTCTGGAAAATCCAGCCTGAGACCAAAGACTTTCTAGCAGTTACACTCAGTGAACTTTCTGATTACCAGATGCCTTACGCTGCTGCAAGACAAAAAGAAAACAAGATCCAGGACTGACCACTGCAATGAGAATTGATTCAACAACTCCAGGCAAAAGGAAGGAACTTTCCATCTAAAACCTGCAAAATATAGACCAAAACCAGATCAGGGATCTGTGCCATAGCTCTACAGTAGCTTGGAAGTGATCTACACTGGTGACTGTTTCTGTCTTAAGTGCCTATATGGTGCAAAAAGCTCTCCAGTTTGCACCCTAAAATGTGTTCAACTCCCTCATCTCTACAGGTCCCTTTCAGCTTGAATGGAAGCATCACCCTTTATAACCAAGAATAATTGCTGTCTCCATCGGGTATTTTACTCTGATAACCAGAAGCTATGGAGTAGTATCAGGATGAGTTGTGACAAGCTTGATGAAATGTTTTTTAAATGTCAAGGTGAAGACTGTTATCAAGTCAGTCCAAATTTATCTAAAATATCCGTAGGACACCCATCTTAGGGCAGCACAGTACATACTAGAGCTAAACATCAGTTCTGTCCCTAGAAAGGCAGCTTTCCACTCAACAGCAGAAGGTGTTGATGTCTGGGTGCTGAGGTCTGCAGAAGAAGGGATGGCTACAAAAAGGCTGAAAAGGAAGGAGATGCACCCTGCTGCATGGTGTGCAACCCCACATGCATATGCACATAGAATCATAGGATCCTTTAGGTTGGAAGGGACCTCCAAGATCATCAAGTCCAATCATTAAGCCATTAGGGCTCTAAAGTCCTCTGCTAAAACAGATCAGAATCTGTCAGGGCTGGAAGGGACCACAAGGATCACCCAGTTCCAACCCCTCTGCCATGAGCCGGGACACCTCCCACTAGATCAGGCTGTCCAGAGCCTCCTCCAGCCTGGCCTTAAAGACCCCCAGGGATGGGGCCTCACCCACCACCCTGGGCAACCCCTTCCAGGGTCTCACCCCTCTCATGGTGAAGAACTTCTTTCTCACATCCAGCCTGAATCTGCCCACTGCCAGCTTTGGCCCATTGCTCCTAGTCCTGTTGTTACTTGAGATCCTAAAAAGTCCCTCCCCAGCTTTCTTGTAGGCCCCCCTAAGATACTGGAAGGCCACCATAAGGTCCACTGGGAGGCTTCTCTTCTCCAGACTGAACAGCCCCACCTCTCTCAGTCTGTCCTCACAGCAGAGCTGCTCCAGCCCTCGGATCATTCTGGTGGCCCTTCTCTGGACACGCTCCAGCAGGTCCACGTCCCTCTTGTAATGGGGCCTCCAGAACTGGATGCAGTACTCCAGGTGGGGGCTCACCAGAGCAGAGTAGAGGTGGACATTCACCGCCCTCGACCTGCTGGCCACACATGAAGTCACATTCTTATAATGCAGGAGAGGAGTATTACAGACCCCCTTCTTGACCCAACATACCTATGAAGAATTGCATCAGTCTGAGTCCCTGCATCCCCATGTTGCTGAATTCCACCTGCCTGCTCCTTTCACACAAGATGGGTGGGATGGTACTCGAAGGCAGCAGCTCCCAGGAACACTATGGTTTCCATGGAAATAGATGATTATTTTCAGAATCCTCTTATCTACTATAACGGTAACAAAATACTCTATTAGAAAAATTTAATGCATTCCACAGCAAAAAGTCCCATAATAGCTGAGATCTAGAAGTTGCAGAAGTTGGTCAATAGTTTGCTTCTTTTATAATTTATCTCTGAGTATTAGATTACACATTATAAGATGCAGTCTATTAAATTTTGCCCAATGCTTATCTCTGCACAGACAGTGAGATTGTTAATAGAACTAAAATAGTTCTCTGTGGGGACTATGGGAGGAAGAAGAAGAACTGTACCTACATCTATGAGTTTTTAGAAACAAAATAAAGTGCTCCCCAGTCCATCAATGAATGGGATCATGGTATATCCTTTGCCTAATCCTGGTTTTGGGGAAAAAAGCCCCACCATGTATTTGCAGTGATGCAGTTGCTTACTCTGCAAGCTGTTTACACCCTTAGACTACGGGCCAGAGATTTTAGAAAGCTCCCAGACCAGGCAACTCCTCAGGAGAGAAAAGGTACCAAGGTGTTAGTGTCAGACTGGACTTTCCCAAATGAGCTAAACCCTGCCCATTTCTACAAAATTTCCACTAATATATACATAAGGTACAAGTCAATACACTCAGTTGAACAAAACAATTCTTTTTTTAGGTTTGTTTATGTCTGGCATGTTTATCAGACTTCTTTTCACAATGCCAAGAGTTCCATTTGTACCAAATTTTAACCATGACATTAAGGAAATGTAACATCATCAAGTACCACACACAAACCTCTTCTGACTCCATTAATAAATTAGAGTGCTGTGGGGAAAATAAAGCAGGAAAAGCTTTATTTAATACACATTATAAACTCAAGGAACCAGCTGGTAGCAAGCGAAATTTTAAAGATGTAATTTCCTAATTCTTCATAATGATCCCAGAGCTTGGAGACCAAAACCTTAAATTGACTTATAACCTCTCTTGTTGCAATCTGAACTACAAACACACATAAAAATCTGTTGCCTCTTTTAGACTTAATGTCATGCTGAGTGATAAAACTTTAGGACAAGACTTTTATATCAGCTCTCCTGGTCTATTTATGCCCCCTCCATTGTAACTTCAATGTGACTCATGCTAATTTAATCCATGCAATGCTCTTGACTGCTGTGATTCCTGTAGGCCTGCAGGTAAATTGATTAAAATAAGGGCAAGTGATTACATGAGGTATTCTTAAACTGTGTCAGTGTTGAGGCAACCCATGCTGACAAGATGCAAACTAAAGGAAAGGTTGTCTAAATAAACATTCTGCTCCTCTGGGAGTAGTTCTTGCCAAGTTACCCACATGCTCCTCTTTTCATAATGACCCATGGTTTTACATCAAAAACTCATAACATGCAAAGTAATAACAGGACAGATTTATTATTCTTAGCTCTGTGCTTTTTTATAACTTTTGTCCTTTTTTGTTGTTCTTTGGGGGATGAATTTTATGCACTAGCTACCTACTAAGATTGATAACCATGATGGAAATTCTGGACACTGCAAGAACAAGAAATCAGGTTAGTTATTCAGCAGATGCTGTTGCTTCCCCAAATTTAAATGAATCCCAGCACCTCAGCAGGTAGAAGGCCATCAGATGACACATTTTCATAACAGTAGCAAAGCTAAATCTTGTTAGACCCACATATTGATCACAGCCTGTTTTTCACAGCTGGAAGAATAAAACTTCAAGTTATGCTCTACTTTTCTTAACTTTCTCCTTTCTCCTGTTCTCTTCTTCCTGCACTGCTGGGGGCTCTGAGTCATTTGCCACATCCCTCAAAAGGAAGCTGCATCCTGAAATGGTTTCTGCATAAAACACTGTGGTCCTCACAGACAATTAATACAAATGCAAAGATGTGTGATTAATGGAAGACTTTGTGATTAAGTGCAAGTCAGTGTGATTAACAGGGCTGCAACATACGAGCCCTCTGCTTTCTCTTTCCATAATTAACTTAATTGATTCTAAACCTGCTCTGAAATGAGGGTGACTCTATTTGACGCAAGGTTTTCACATTCAAAGTACTGTGTTGGTTCAGCATTTCTGATTCTAACCTTCAGCTCTTTACTACTTTGTTTCAGGACAAATATGCATTTGTGAATGCCTGAAGATCTCTCTCAGTGTCACGGTGGCAGATTCCTGGGGAAATCACTGCACAAGGATTACAACACTGGTCCAAATATAAACTTTTCTGAGATTTCAGGGTCACGTCTGGGTAAGTAAAAATAGTTGTATCACAGCTATACAAGATTCTTTATGGACAAGGAAGGTTTCTCATTATCAGGTATGAAAGCAGGATTTGAAAGTATAAGAAATCTATTACACAGAATCACAGAACATTAGGGGTTGGAAGGGACCTCAAATGATCATCTAGTCCAACTCCCCTGCTAGAGTTCACAGACCAGAAGAGGAATTTCTCAAACCCTGGAAGAACAATGGGGAAGAATACAGCTTGGGTGTTCAGAAATCCAGTAAATAACTATATTTATAGACATATTTCAATAGTTATCCTTAACAGGAGTCAAGCCTGGTAACCCAAAAAGCAACTTTTTTTTCTTACAACCACCTTGCTGTACCCACCTGGCTGTCCATATGGTGGGAGAGCACTGCTGGTTCACTAGAAGGTTATGCTGCTGCTGCCGGCAACACCAGGCACCACTCTGGGCTCCCTGCTCCCATGGTGTACACCAGAGGCAGCTTTGCTGTCTGCAAACCTCTGAGGGCTCAGAGCCTTACCCAACAGCATCCAGAGCCCTCACCACTGCTGCCTGCTACCCCCCCATCACAGCACCCACAGGGAAATATTAATAGCCTGAAACAATAGAAAGAATCAGTGCAACAAAGACTAGAACTATAAAAGAAATCCCAAGAGCTGCTGCCTCTTCTTTTTCGTGATTTTTTTAAACCTTTTATTTTTTTTCCCCTTCTTTTCTTTTTTTTTTTTTCTTCAATGCAGAACTTAAATGAAGATCTCATGACTGTGCAACTGCATAAAAACCACTGCAAGTAAATCACATCCATCAAGAAACAGTGTGAGGAAAGAAGTGTGGAGATGAGAACAATTTACTGCAGCATGCAGGACCCTGCATCCTAAACAGCATTAAGCAGCTCAGAATATATGAGGAGTCACAGTAAGATTTTGTAATACCACAAGAATTTAAATTTCAATATGCAATACGTGTGATCGTTGCAAAGATGTTAATAAATAAAATAGATCCTGGTCTTTGTACTGTATTTGGGTTACAAAGCACCAAGACTAAATTACATCTCTCAGCCTGAGCCATGTCCCCCCAAGGGGCTCTTGTGCTGTCTTGAGCAGTTGGAAGGTGCTGGGCATATTCAAGGAAAGGCTGAATAACCCCTAGGAAATCTAGTCTGTGGTCAGAGAGGAATTTTCCATCACTCCCACACCTCCTCTTGCTAGTATGCAGTGCACATTCAACAACTATTTATGCTGAGGAGTTCTTCTTGATATACCCTTTCTGATAAAAAAAAAAAATCATCAGGAGTATTTGTTTTTTTCATAGTAGTCAGTCTGGTCTATTCTATCAAAGAAAAAAAAAAAAGGAAAAAAATCTCAAAGGGATATTGTTTAAACTTAAAAGAAAACAAAAAACCCCAGCAAACCTATTTTTAACATAGAGGGGATGCTGCAAAACTTCACCTCCAAGTCAGGACAACTTGGAAAACCACCATTATTAAATTGAAGGGATACCAGAATGGAATCAATCAAGTGATCAAAGCGATTAAGAATGAGACTGCAACATCAAACTCTGCTGCCAGGATAATTTAGAGAAGAACTTGAAGTAGCCACAGGGGGATTTACTCTGTTCCCTTGTACAGGATAGAAAGCCCAGGAAGTACTGAAGGGATTACTAGACAAGTAAAAGAGGAAAGCACTGTGTTTTCCATAACATGCCATAAAATGTAAAGCTTCAACTTTACAGCATTTTACCTATAAAACGAAAAAATCTAATTTCTGCCCAAACAACCATGCAACCACTGCCACTTAATTTCAATGTAATTGTTTATCCTCTGAGCAGTTATTATGTTCCAAAAAGGTGCCAATAGAGCAAAGATGCCAACAGAAAGAGATGAGGACTGAAAGATAATTAAACCCTCATATGTTCATAATTCAATGACCCGGAGTTGAGTTGCATTAGTAAATATTTAGAAACTAAATTGCAAGGTACCTCGAAGTTTAATGATGGACAAAAAAAACCCTCATTTTTGGATGAGCTGGAACCCTTTAGCCTGTTCAAATGCTACATCTTTTGCCAGTTTCCTGTGTCACGAGGTAGATTATTCTCTAAAGGACTTTTCTACCAGTTTCAGTTCAGAACATGCTGCAGCAAGACTTACTGTAGATAACCAGGCATGAAAAAAGTTAAGTCTGTGAGCACAGACTTTCACAAGGAGTAATCCAAACCCAAGAGGCCATTCTGAACACTTCCTTACACACTACTATTTGAGAAACTTTCTCCCCTCTGCACCATGTCATTCCATATGACACATCTTGAAACTCATACACAGCATTCAAACAGCTGAAGAACCTCAGCAATAGTTGTGGTACCAAAGGTAACAAGTATTCCAACTTTGTACCTTGCCTAACTTAAAGGAAATATCTGTTGCTCAAGATAGTAAA